>NC_045715.1:0-130401 GCF_009834535.1 Camelus ferus
TCCAGTAGTGTATTTTTTCGAAACCTTTCTGCATGTAGCGTGTTCGATACACGTAAATTCACAGTGGGGAATCTATGTAATTTACATATCTATTGAGTAGAAAATGCTTCAACATTTTTATACCTTTGAAAACTGCCTGATTTTCAAAACTGCTATTACGACAAAGCTGCGAACCCAGAGTAAATATTTCTAAGTGTAAATATGACATGTATAGTGGATGAAAATTCGGTAATCTGCATGGAACCAACTCTGTAGTGAATATTTGTCGAATCCGAGATACATGAAACGTTTTGGAACACAGAATTTTACAATGAGGAATCTATGTTAAAATACATCTCTTGGGTAGAACTCGCTCCAAGAGATTTTACTGCGAATTCTGCCTCATTTTCGATACTGGCAATTGAAAATATCTGCAAAATCAGAGAAAATGCTCCAAAGTGTCAATATGCTTTTTATTCTGATGGAAGTGCGTAAAATCACATGCAAACAAATCTGTGGTGTATATTTGTAGAAAGCGTTATGCATGTAGCGTGATCGTATCACGGAAAATCCCGGCGATGCTTTCTATATAAATTACACATCTATTGGGTAGAACTCGCTCCAAAAATTTTTTCTGAGAAAACGGGCTGATTTTTGAAACTGGCATTAGGAAAAAGCTGCAAATTCAGAATTAATGTTTCTAGGTGTAAATATGCCATTTATGGTGGATGAAGGTTTGTAATCTACATGTTCACAACTCATTGGAGAAAGTTTGATGAAACCAAAATGCATGAAGTGTGTTCAGATATTGGAATGTCACTGTGAGGGAAACTATGTAAATTAAATTTCTATTGGGAAGTAATCGCTCCACGAGAATATTTCTGCGAATATGCCTCATTTTCAAACCTGACATTAGGAAAAACTTTCGAAATATGAGAAAATGTTTCAAAGTGTCAATATGGCTTTTATGGTGAATGAAATTTCGGTAATCCTTATGCTAACAACTCTGTAGTGAATATTTGTCGAATCCGTGATGCATCTAGGTTTTTCGGAACACGGAATTTCACGATGACGGGTTCTATGTTAATTGCATGTCTATTGAGTATAACGCTCTCCAAGAGGATTTTTCTGTGTAAACTGCATTATATTAAAATCTAAATTTGGGGAAATCTACTAAATCAGTATAAAACATCCTATGTATAAATATGCATTGTAATGTGGATGAAATTTCGGTAATACACGTGTTCACAACTCATTAAAGAATGTTTGTTGAATCCGTGATGCATATAACGTGTTCAGAACACGGAATGTCATGGTGAGTGAAACTAGGTAAATTACATATCTTTTGGGTACAACTCGCTCCAAGAGAATTTTCCTGCCATATCTGCCTCATTTTCAATCCTGGCGTTAAATCTAAGCTATGAAATCTGAGAGAATTCTTCAAAGTGTCAGTAAGCCGTGTGTGGTGAATGAAAGTACTGTAATCCACATTCTAACAACCCTGTAGTGAATAATTTTCGAATCCGAGATACATGAAGCACGTTCGGAGCACGAAATTTCACGGTGAGTGAATCCATGTAAATTACAAGTCTATTGGATAGAACGTGCTCCAAGAATTTTTTGCCGTGAAATCTGCCTCATTTTCGAAACTGGCGCTTGGAAAATTCTGTGAAATCAGAGAAAATGCTTCTAAGTTTCAATATGCCTTGTATTGTGATGAAAGTCCTGTAATCCACATGCAAACAACTCTGTACAGTATTTTTCTCGAATACTTCTGCATGTAGCGTGTTTGATACACGTAATTTCACAGCAGGAGTATACATATAATTTACATATTTATTGAGTAGAACATGCCCCAAAAGTTTTTTCCTTTGAAAACTGCATGATTTTCGAAACTGCTATTAGGACAATTCTGCGAACCCTGAGTAAATGTTTCTAGGTGTAAATAGGATTGTATGGTGGATGAAAGATCGGTAATCCGCATGCAAACAACTCTGGAGTGAATATTTTTTGAATCCGAGATACATGAAGCGTGTTCGGAACACAGAATATCACGGTGAGCGAATCAATGTAAAATACATGTCCCTAGTGTAGAACACGCTCCAAGAGATTTTTCAGCGAAATCTGCCTCATTTTCGAAACTGACATTTGAAAATCCCTGCAAAATCAAAGAAAATGCTTCAAAGATTCAATATGCATTGTATTGTGATGGAAGTTCTTAAAACCACATGCAAACAAATCTGTGGTGAATATTTATAAAAAGCGTTATGCATGTAGCATGATCGTATCATGGAAATTCCCGGCGATTGAATCTATGTAAATTACACATCTATTGGGAAGAAATCGCTCCAAATTTTTTCTGAGAAAACGGCCTGATTTTCGAAAACTGGCATTAGGAAAAAGCTGCAAATTCAGAATGAAGTTTTCTAGGTGTAAATATGCCATGTATGGTGGATGAAGGTGCTGTAATCTACATGTTCACAACTCATTGGAGAAAGTTTGTTGAAACCATGATGCGTGAAGCGTGTTCAGAAATTGGAATGTCACTGTGAGGGAAACAAGGTAAATTACATTTCTTCTGGGAAATACTCGCTCACGAGGATTTTTCTGCGAATATGCCTCATTTTCAAACCTGGCATTAGGAAAAAGTTTCGAAATATGAGAAAATGTTTCAAAGTGTCAATATGGCTTTTATGGTTGATGAAATTTCGGTAATCCTTATGCTAACAACCCTGTAGTGAATATTTGTCGAATCCGTGATGCATGTAGGTTTTTTCGGAACACGAAATTTCACTATGATGGGTTCTATGTTAATTGCATGTCTATTGGTAGAACTCGCTCCAAAAGGATTTTTCTGTGTAAACTGCATTATTTCAAACTGACATTAGGAGAAATCTTCTATATCAGGATAAAATTTTCTATGTATATTTTTGCATTCTAAGGTGGATGAAACTTCGGTAATACACGTGTTCACAACTCATTAAAGTATGTTTGTTGAATCCATGATGCATATAAAGTGTTCAGAACACGGAATGTCACGGTGTGTGAAACTAGGTAAAATTACATACCTTTTGGGTACAACTCGCTCCAGGAGTATTTTTATACAAAATCAACCTCATTTTCAAAACTGGCATTAAAACAAACCTGTGAAATCTGAGAAAAGTATTCAAAGTGACAGTAAGCCTTTTATGGTAGATGAAAGTGCTGTAATCCACTTGCTAACAACACTGAAGTGAATATTTGTCGGATCCGAGATGCATGCAGCGTATTTGGAACACGGAATTTCACGGTTAGCGAATCCTTGTAAATTACATGTTTATTGGTTAGAACCCGCTCCAAGAGATTTTTCCCGTGAAAATCTGTCTCATAGTCAAAACTGGCATTAGGAAAAAACTTTCAAAATATGAGAGAATGCTTCAAAGTGTCAATATGCCTTTTATGGTGGATGATAATTTCGTTAATCCTTAAGCTAACAACTGTGAAGAGTATATTTGTCGAATCTGAGATGCATGTAGCGTGTACAGAACACGGAATTTCATGGTGAGCGAATCCATGTAAATTACATGTCTATTGTTTGAAAAAGCTCCAAGAGATTTTTGCCGTGCAATCTGCCTCAATTTCAATACTGGCATTTGGAAAGCAATGTGAAATCAGAGAAAATGCTTCTAAGCATAAATATGACTTGTATTGTGATGAAAGTCCTGTAATCCACATGAAAACATCTCTGTAGTGTAATTTTTGTCGAATAGTTTCTGCATGTAGCGTGTTCGATACACGTAATTTCACAGCAGGGGAATCTATGTAATTTACATATCTATTGAGTAGAACATGCTCCAAAATTTTTTTCCTTTGAAAACTGCCTGATTTTCGAAACTGCTATTAGGACAAAGCTGCGAACATAGAGTAAATGTTTCTAGGTGTAAATATGACTTGTATGGTGGATGAAAATTCGGTAATCCTTATGCTAACAACTCTGTAGTGAATATTTTTCGAATCCGAGATACATGAAGCATGTTTGGAACACAGAATATCACAGTGAGCGAATCTATGTAAAATATATGTCTCTTGGGTAGAACTGGCTCCAAGTGATTTTTCTGGGAAATCTACCTCATTTTCGAAACTGGAAATTGAAAATCTCTGCAAAATCATAGAAAATGCTTCAAAGTGTCAATATGGCTTTTATGGTGGATGAAAGTTCGGTAATCCTTATGCTAACAACTCAGTAGTGAATATTTGTCGAATCCGAGTTCCATGAAGCGTGTTTGGAACAGGAAATTCACGGTGACGGGTTCTATGTAAATTGGATATCTATTGGGTAGAACTCGTTCTAAGAGAATTTTTCTGTGAAAACTGAATGATTTTAGAAACTAACATTAGGAGAAATCTACTAAATATGTATAAAATTTCTATGTATAAATATGCATTGTAAGGAGGATGAAAGTTCGGTAATACACGTGTTCACAACTCATTAAAGAATGTTTGTTGAACCCGTGATGCATATAACGTGTTCAGAACACGGAATGTCACGGTGAGTGAAACTAGGTAAATTACATATCATTTTGGTACAAATCGCTCCAAGAGAATTTTTCTGCCAAATCTGCCTCATTTTCAATCCTGGCGTTAAATCAAAGCTGTGAAATCTGAGAAAAATCTTCAAAGTGTCAGCGAGCCATGTGTGGTGTATGAAAGAACTGTAATCCACATGCTAACAACTCTGTAGTGAATAATTGTCGAATCCAATATACATGAAGCGAGTTCGGAACATGGAATTTCACGGTGAGTGAATCCATGTAAATTACAAGTCTATTGGATAGAACGTGCTCCAAGAATTTTTTGCCGTGAATTCTGCCTCATTTTCGAAACTGGCGTTTGGAAAATTCTGTGAAATCTCAGAAAATGCTTCAAAGTTTCAATATGCCTTGTATTGTGATGAAAGTCTTGTAATCCACATGCAAACAACTCTGTAGAATATTCTTCTCGAATACTTTCTGCATGTAGCGTGTTCGATAAATGTAATTTCACAGCAGGAGAATATATATAATTTACATATATATTGAGTAGAACATGCTCCAAAAATTTATTCCTTTGAAAAATGCCTGATTTACAAAACTGTTATTAGGACATAGCTGTGAACTCTGAGTAAATGTTTCTAGGTGTAAATATGATTGTATGGTGGATGAAAGATCGGTAATCCGCATGCAAACAACTCTGCAGTGAATATTTGTCGAATCCGAGATACATGAAGCGTGTTCGGAACACAGAATATCACGGTGAGCGAATCAATGTAAAATACATGTCCCTTGTGTAGAACACGCTCCAAGAGATTTCTCTGCGAAATCTGCCTCATTTTCGAAACTTGCATTTGAAAATCCCTGCAAAATCAGAGAAAATGCTTCAAAGTTTCAATATGCCTTGTATTGTGATGGAAGTTCGTAAAACCACATGCAATCAAATCTGTGGTGAATATTTGTAGGAATCATTATGCATGTAGCGTGATCATATCACAGAAATTCCCTGCGATTGAATCTGTGTAAATTATACATCTAGAGGGTAAAACTCGATACAAAAATTTTTTCTGAGATAATGGTCTGATTTTCGAAACTGGCTTTAGGAAAAAGCTGCAAATTCAGAATTAATATTTCTAGGTGAAAATATGCCATGTATGGTGGATGAAAGTTCTGTAATCTACATGTTCACAACTCATTCGAGAAAGTTTGTTGAAACCATGATGCATGAAGCGTGTTCACAAATTGGAATGTCACTGTGAGGGAAACAAGGTAAATTACATTTCTATAGGGAAGTACTCGCTCCACGAGTATTTTTCTGCTAATATGCCTCATTTTCAAACCTGGCATTAGGAAAAAGTTTCGAAATATGAGAAAATGTTTCAAAGTGTCAATATGGCTTTTATGGTGGATGAAATTTCGGTAATCCTTATGCTAACAACTGTGAAGTGAACATTTGTCGAATCCGTGATGCATGTATGTTTTTCGGAACACGAAATTTCACGATGACGGGTTCTATGTTAATTGCATGTCTATTGGGTAGAACTCGCTCCAAGAGGATTTTTCTGTGTAAACTGCATTATTTCAAAACTGACATTAGGAGAAATCTACTATATCAGGATAAAATTTTTTATGTATATTTTTGCATTGTAAGGTGGATGAATGTTCGGTAATACACGTGTTCACAACTCATTAAGTATGTTTGTTGAATCCATGATGCATATAAAGTGTTCAGAACACGGAATGTCACGGTGAGTGAAACTAGGTAAATTACATACCTTTTGGGTACAACTCGCTCCAGCAGCATTTTTATACAAAATCAGCCTCATTTTCAAAACTGGCATTAAAACTAACCTGTGAAATCTGAGAAAAGTATTCAAAGTGTCAGTAAGCCTTTTATGGTAGATGAAAGTGCTGTAATCCACTTGCTAACAACACTGAAGTGAATATTTGTCGGATCAGAGATGCATGCAGCGTGTTTGGAACACGGAATTTCACGGTTAGCGAATCCTTGTAAATTACATGTTTATTGGTTAGAACCCGCTCCAAAGTTTTTGCCGTGAAATCTGCCTCATTTTCAAAACTGGCTTTTGGAAAGCTCTGTGAAATCACAGAAAATGCTTCTAAGTTTCAATATGCCCTGTATTGTGATGAAAGTCCTGTAATCCACATGCAAACAACTCTGTAGTGTATTATTGTCGAATCCTTTCTGCATGTAGCATGTTCGATACACGTAATTTCACAGCAGGGGAATCTATGTAATTTACATATCTATTGAGTAGAACATGCTCCAACATTTTTTTCCTTTGAAAACTACCTGATTTTCGAAACTGCTATTAGGACAACGCTGCGAACATAGAGTAAATTTTTCTAGGTGTAAATATGACTTGTATGGTGGATGAAAATTCGGTAATCCACATGCAACCAAATCTGCAGTGAATATTTGTCGAATCCGAGATACATGAAGCGTGTTTGGAACACAGAATATCACGATGAGCGAATCTATGTTAAATATATGTCTCTTGGGTAGAACTGGCTCCAAGAGATTTTTCTGGGAAATCTGCCTCATTTTCAAAACTGACAATTAAAAATCTCTGCATAATGAGAGAAAATGCTTCAAAGTGTCAATATGGCTTTTATGGTGGATGAAATTTCGGTAATCCTTAAGCTAACAACTGTGAAGAGTATATTTGTCGAATCCAAGATGCATGTAGCGTGTTCGGAACACGGAATTTCATGGTGAGCGAATCCATGTAAATTACATGTCTATTGTTTAGAAAAAGCTCCAGGAGATTTTTGCCGTGCAATCTGCCTCATTTTCAAAACTGGCATTTGGAAAGCACTGTGAAATCAGAGAAAATGCTTCTAAGCAGAAATATGCCTTGTATTGTTATGAAAGTCCTGTAATCCACATGCAAAAAATCCTGTAATGTATTTTTTTCGAAACTTTTCTGCATGTAGCGTGTTCGATACACGTAAATTCACAGCGGGAGAATCTATGTAATTTACATATCTATTGAGTAGAAAATGCTTCAACATTTTTTTACCTTTGAAAACTGCCTGATTTTCAAAACTGCTATTAGGACAAAGCTGCGAACTCAGAGTAAATATTTCTAAGTGTAAATATGACTTGTATAGTGGATGAAAATTCGGTAATCTGCATGCAACCAACTCTGTAGTGAATATTTGTCGAATCCGAGATACATGAAACGTTTTTGGAACACAGAATTTTACAGTGAGGAATCTAAGTTAAAATAAATCTCTTGGGTAGAACTCGCTCCAAGAGATTTTATTGCGAATTCTGCCTCATTTTCGATACTGTCAACTGAAAATATCTGCAAAATCAGAGAAAATGCTCCGAAATGTCAATATGCTATTTATTCTGATGGAAGTGCATAAATCCACATGCAAAAAAATCTGTGGTGAAAATTTCTTGAAAGCGTTATGCATGTAGCGTGGTCGTATCACGGAAAATCCCGGCGATGGTTTCTATATAAATTACACATCATTGGTTAGAACTCGCTCCAGAAATTTTTTCTGAGAAAACGGGCTGATTTTCGAAACTGGCATAAGGAAAAATCTGCAAATTCAGAATTAATGTTTCTAGGTGTAAATATGCCATGTATGGTGGATGAAAGTTCTTTAATCTACATGTCCACAACTCATTGGAGAAAGTTTGTTGAAACCAAAATGCATGAAGCGTGTTCAGATATTGGAATGTCACTGTGAGGGAAACTATGTAAATTACATTTCTATTGGGAAGTAATCGCTCCACGAGAATTTTTCTGCGAATATGCCTCATTTTCAAACCTGGCATTAGGAAAAAGTTTCGAAATACGAGAAAATGTTTCAAAGTGTCAATATGGCTTTTATGGTGGATGAAATTTCGGGAATCCTTATGCTAACAACTCTGTAGTGAATATTTGTCGAATCCGTGATGCATGTAGGTTTTTCGGAACACGGAAGTTCACGATGACGGGTTCTATGTTAATTGCATGTCTATTGAGTAGAACTCTCTCCAAGAGGGTTTTTCTGTGTAAACTGCATTATATTAAAAACTAACATTAGGGGAAATCTACTAAATCAGTATATAAATTTCTATGTATAAATATGCATTGAAATGTGGATGAAAGTTCGGTAATACACGTGTTCACAACTCATTAAAGTATGTTTGTTGAATCCATGATGCATATAACGTGTTCAGAACACGGAATGTCACGGTGAGTGAAACTAGGTAAATTACATATCTTTTGGGAACAACTCGCTCCAGGAGCATTTTTAGACCAAATCTGCCTCATTTTCAAAACTGGCTTTAAAACTAACCTGTGAAATCTGAGAAAAGTATTCAAAGTGTCAGTAAGCTTTTTATGGTAGATGAAAGTGCTGTAATCCACTTGCTAACAACACTGAAGTGAATATTTGTCGAATCCGTGATGCATATAGAGTGTTCGGAACACGGAATTTCATGGTGAGTGAATCCATGTAAATTAAAAGTGTATTGTTTAGAAAAAGCTCCAGGAGATTTTTGCCGTGCAATCTGCCTCATTTTCAAGACTAACGTTTGGAAATCTCTGTGAAATCAGAGAAAATGCTTCTAAGCATCAATATGCCTTGTATTGTGATGAAAGTCCAGTAATCCACATGCAAACAACTCGGTAGTGTATTTTTGTCAAACACTTTCTGCATGTAGCGTGTTCGATACACGTAATTTCACAGCAGGGGAATCTATGTAATTTACCTATCTATTGAGTAGAACATGCTCCAACATTTTTTTTCCTTTGAAAACTGCCTGATTTTCGAAACTGCTATTAGGACAAAGCTGCGAACATAGAGTAAATGTTTCTAGGTGTAAATATGACTTGTATGGTGGATGAAAATTCGGTAATCCACATGCTACCAACTCTGTAGTGAATATTAGTCGAATCCGAGATACATGAAGTGTGTTTGGAACACAGAATATCACAGTGAGGGAATCTATGTAAAATATATATCTCTTGGGTAGAACTGGCTCAAAGAGATTTTTCTGGGAAATCTGCCTCATTTTCGAAACTGGCAATTGAAAATCTCTGCAGAATCAGAGAAAATGCTTCAAAGTGTCAATATGGCTTTTATGGTGGATGAAATTTCGGTAATCCTTATGCTAACAACTCAGTAGTGAATATTTGTCGAATCCGAGATCCATGAAGCGTGTTCCGAACAGGAATTTCACGATGACGGGTTCTATGTAAATTGCATATCTATTTTGTAGAACGATCTCCAAGGGGATTTTTCTGTGAAACTGCATTATATTAAATACTAACATTATGGGAAATCTACTAAATCAGTATATAAATTTCTATGTATAAATATGCATTGTAAAGGGGATGAAAGTTCGGTAATACACGTGTTAACAACTCATTAAAGAATGTTTGTTGAATCCGTGTTGCATATAACGTGTTTAGAACACGGAATATCACGGTGAGTGAAACTAGGTAAATTACATATCTTTTGGGTACAACTCGCTCCAAGAGAATTTTCCTGCCAAATCTGCCTCATTTTCAATCCTGCCGTTAAATCAAAGCTGTGAAATCTGAGAAAATGCTTCAAAGTGTCAGCAAGCCGTGTGTGGTGAATGAAAGTACTGTAATCCACATGCTAACAAACCAGTACTGAATATTTTTCGAATCCGTTATACATGAAGCACGTTCGGAGCACGGAATTTCTCAGTGAGTGAATCCATGTAAATTACAAGTCTATTGGATAGAATGTGCTCCAAGAATTTTTTGCCGTTAAATCTGCCTCATTTTCGAAACTGGCGTTTGGAAAATTCTGTGAAATCAGAGAAAATGCTTCTAAGCATCAATATGCCTTGTATTGTGATGAAAGTCCTGTAATCCACATGCAAACAACTCTGTAGTGTATTTTTGTCGAATCCTTTCTGCATGTAGCGTGTTCGATACACGTAATTTCACAGCAGGGGAATCTATGTAATTTACCTATCTATTGAGTAGAACATGCTCCAACATATTTTTCCTTTGAAAACTGCCTGATTTTCGAAACTGCTATTAGGAGAAAGCTGCGAACAAAGAGTAAATGTTTCTAGGTGTAAATATGACTTGTATGGTGGATGAAAATTCGGTAATCCACATGCTACCAACTCTGTAGTGAATATTTGTCGAATCCGAGATACATGAAGTGTGTTTGGAACACAGAATATCACGGTGAGGGAATCTATGTAAAATATATATCTCTTGGGTAGAACTGAATCAAAGAGATTTTTCTGGGATATCTGCCTCATTTTCGAAACTGGCATTTGAAAATCCCTGCAAAATCAAAGAAAATGCTTCAAAGATTCAATATGAATTCTATTGTGATGGAAGTTCGTAAAACCACATGCAAACAAATCTGTGGTGAATATTTGTAGAAAGCGTTATGCATGTAGCGTGGTCGTATCACGGAAAATCCCGGCGATGGTTTGTATATAAATTACTCATCATTGGTTAGAACTCGCTCCAGAAATTTTTTCTGAGAAAACGGGCTGATTTTCGAAACTGGCATAAGGAAAAATCTGCAAATTCAGAATTAATGTTTCTAGGTGTAAATATGCCATGTATGGTGGATGAAAGTTCTTTAATCTACATGTCCACAACTCATTGGAGAAAGTTTGTTGAAACCAAAATGCATGAAGCGTGTTCAGATATTGGAATGTCACTGCGAGGGAAACTATGTAAATTACATTTCTATTGGGAAGTAATCGCTCCACGAGGATTTTTCTGCGAATATGCCTCATTTTCAAACCTGGCATTAGGAAAATGTTTCGAAATACGAGAAAATGTTTCAAAGTGTCAATATGGCTTTTATGGTGGATGAAATTTCGGGAATCCTTATGCTAACAACTCTGTAGTGAATATTTGTCGAATCCGTGATGCATGTAGGTTTTTCGGAACACGGAATTTCACGATGACGGGTTCTATGTTAATTGCATGTCTATTGAGTAGAACTCTCTCCAAGAGGGTTTTTCTGTGTAAACTGCATTATATTAAAAACTAACATTAGGGGAAATCTACTAAATCAGTATATAAATTTCTATGTATAAATATGCATTGAATGGTGGATGAAAGTTCGGTAATACACGTGTTCACAACTCATTAAAGTATGTTTGTTGAATCCATGATGCATATAAAGTGTTCAGAACACGGAATGTCACGGTGAGTGAAACTAGGTAAATTACATATCTTTTGGGTACAACTCGCTCCAGGAGCATTTTTATACCAAATCTGTCTCATTTTCAAAACTGGCTTTAAAACTAACCTGTGAAATCTGAGAAAAGTATTCAAAGTGTCAGTAAGCTTTTTATGGTAGATGAAAGTGCTGTAATCCACTTGCTAACAACATTGAAGTGAATATTTGTCGAATCCGAGATGCATGTAGCGTGTTTGAAACACGGAATTTCACGGTTAGCGAATCCATGTAAATTATATATTTATTGGTTAGAACCCGCTCCAAGATGTTTTTGCCATGAAATCTGCCTCATTTTCAAAACTGGCATTAGGAAAAACTTCAAAATATGAGAAAATGCTTCAAAGTGTCCATATGGCTTTTATGGTGGATGAAATTTCGTTAATCCTTAAGCTAACAACTGTGAAGAGTATATTTGTCGAATCCGAGATGCATATAGAGTGTTCAGAACACGGAATTTCATGGCTAGCGAATCCATGTAAATTAAAAGTGTATTGTTTAGAAAAAGCTCCAGGAGATTTTTGCCGTGCAATCTGCCTCATTTTCAAGACTGACGTTTGGAAAGCTCTGTGAAATCACAGAAAATGCTTCTAAGCATCAATATGCCTTGTATTGTGATGAAAGTCCTGTAATCCACATGCAAACAACTCTGTAGTGTATTTTTGTCGAACACTTTCTGCATGTAGCGTGTTCGATACACGTAATTTCACAGCAGGGGAATCTATGTAATTTACCTATCTATTGAGTAGAACATGCTCCAACATTTTTTTCCTTTGAAAACTGCCTGATTTTCGAAACTGCTATAAGGACAAAGCTGCGAACATAGAGTAAATGTTTCTAGGTTTAAATATGACTTGTATGGTGGATGAAAATTCGGTAATCCACATGCTACCAACTCTGTAGTGAATATTAGTCGATTCCGAGATACATGAAGCGTGTTTGGAACACAGAATATCACGGTGAGCGAATCTATGTAAAATATATATCTCTTGTGTACAACTGGCTCAAAGAGATTTTTTCTGGGAAATCTGCCTCATTTTCGAAACTGGCAATTGAAAATCTCTGCAGAATCAGAGAAAATGCTTCAAAGTGTCAATATGGCTTTTATGGTGGATGAAATTTCGGTAATCCTTATGCTAACAACTCAGTAGTGAATATTTGTCGAATCCGAGATCCATGAAGCGTGTTCGGAACAGGAATTTCACGATGACGGGTTCTATGTAAATTGCATATCTATTGGGTAGAACTCTCTCCAAGGGGATTTTTCTGTGTAAAGTGCATTATATTAAAATCTAACATTATGGGAAATCTACTAAATCACTATAAAACTTCATATGTTTAAATATGCTTTGTAAGGTGGATGAAAGTTCGGTAATACACGTGTTCACAACTCATTAAAAATGTTTGTTGAACCCGTGATGCATATAAAGTGTTCAGAACACGGAATGTCACGGTGAGTGAAACTAGGTTAATTACATATCTTTTGGGTACAACTCGCTCCAAGAGAATTTTCCTGCCAAATTTGCCTCATTTTCAATCCTGGCATTAAATCAAAGCTGTGAAATATGAGAAAATTCTTCAAAGTGTCAGTAAGCTGTGTGTGGTGAATTAAAGTACTGTAATCCACATGCCAACAAACCAGTACTGAATATTTTTCGAATCCGTGATACATGAAGCACGTTTGGAGCACGGAATTTCACAGTGAGTGAATCCATGTAAATTACAAGTCTATTGGATAGAATGTGCTCCAAAAATTTTTTGCCATTAAATCTGCCTCATTTTCGAAACTGGCGTTTGGAAAATTCTGTGAAATCAGAGAAAATGCTTCTAAGCATCAATATGCCTTGTATTCTGATGAAAGTCCTTTAATCCACATGGAAACAACTCTGTAGAGTATTTTTCTTGAATACTTCTGCATGTAGCATGTACGATACACGAAATTTCACAGCAGGAGAATATATATAATTTACATATGTATTGAGTAGAACATGCTCCAAAACTTTTTTCCTTTGAAAACTGCCTGATTTTCGAAACTGCTATTAGGACAAATCTGCGAACTCAGAGTAAATGTTTCTAGGTGTAAATAGGATTGTATGGTGGATGAAAGATCGGTAATCCGCATGCAAACAACTCTGGAGTGAATATTTGTCGAATCCGTGATACATGAAGCGTGGTCGGAACACAGAATATCACGGTGAGTGAATCAATGTAAAATACATGTCCCTTGTGTAGAACACGCTCCAAGAGATTTTTCTGCGAAATCTGCCTCATTTTCGAAACTGGCATTTGAAAATCCCTGCAAAATCAAAGAAAATGCTTCAAAGATTCAATATGAATTGTATTGTGATGGAAGTTCGTAAAACCACATGCAAACAAATCTGTGGTGAATATTTGTAGAAAGCGTTATGCATGTAGCGTGATCGTATCACGGAAATTCCTGGCGATGGAATCTATGAAAATTACACATCTATTGGGAAGAAATCGCTCCAAAAATTTTTTCTGAGAAAACGGCCTGATTTTCGAAACTGGCATTAGGAAAAAGCTGCAAATTCAGAATTAATGTTTCTAGGTGTAAATATGACATGTATGGTGGATGAAAGATCTGTAATCTACATGTTCACAACTCATTCGAGAAAGTTTGTTGAAACCATGATGCATGAAGCGTGTTCAGAAATTGGAATGTCACTGTGAGGGAAACCATTTAAATTACATTTCTATTGGGAAGTACTCGCTCCACGAGAATTTTTCTGTGAATATGCCTCATTTTCAAACCTGGCATTAGGAAAATGTTTCGAAATACGAGAAAATGTTTCAAAGTGTCTATATGGCTTTTATGGTGGATGAAATTTCGGGAATCCTTATGCTAACAATCCTGTAGTGAATATTTGTCGAATCCGTGATGCATGTAGGTTTTTCGGAACACGGAATTTCACAATGACGGGTTCTATGTTAATTGCATGTCTATTGAGTAGAACTCTCTCCAAGAGGGTTTTTCTGTGTAAACTGCATTATATTAAAAACTAACATTAGGGGAAATCTACTAAATCAGTATATAAATTACTATGTATAAATATGCATTGAAAGGTGGATGAAAGTTCGGTAATACACGTGTTCACAACTCATTAAAGTATGTTTGTTGAATCCATGATGCATATAAAGTGTTCAGAACACGGAATGTCACGGTGAGTGAAACTAGGTAAATTACATATCTTTTGGGTACAACTCGCTCCAGGAGCATTTTTTAGACCAAATCTGCCTCATTTTCAAAACTGGCGTTCAAACTAACCTGTGAAATCTGAGAAAAGTATTCAAAGTGTCAGTAAGCATTTTATGGTAGATGAAAGTGCTGTAATCCACTTGCTAACAACACTGAAGTGAGTATTTGTCGAATCCGAGATGCATGTAGCGTGTTTGGAATACGGAATTTCACGGTTAGCGAATCCATATAAATTACATGTTTATTGGTTAGAACCCGCTCCAAGAGTTTTTTGCCGTGAAATCTGCCTCATTTTCAAAACTGGCATTAGGAAAATCTTCAAAATATGAGAAAATGCTTCAAAGTGTCATTATGGCTTTTATGGTGGATGAAATTTCGTTAATCTTTAAGATAACAACTGTGAAGGGTATATTTGTCGAATCCGAGATGCATATGGCGTGTTCGGAACACGGAAATTCATGGTGAGCGAATCCATGTAAATTAAAAGTGTATTGTTTAGAAAAAGCTCCAGGAGATTTTTGCCATGCAATCTGCCTCATTTTCAAGACTGACGTTTGGAAAGCTCTGTGAAATCAGAGAAAATGCTTCTAAGCATCAATATGCCTTGAATTGTGATGAAAGTCCTGTAATCCACATGCAAACAACTCTGTAGTGTATTTTTGTCGAACACTTTCTGCATGTAGCGTGTTCGATACACGTAATTTCACAGCAGGGGAATCTATGTAATTTACCTATCTATTGAGTAGAACATGCTCCAACATTTTTTTCCTTTGAAAACTGCCTGATTTTTGAAACTGCTATTAGGACAGAGCTGCGAACTCAGAGTAAATGTTTCTAGGTGTAAATATGACTTGTATGGTGGATGAAAATTCGGTAATCCGCATGCTACCAACTCTGTCGTGAATATTTGTCGAATCCGAGATGCATGAAGCGTGTTCGGAACACGGAAGTTCACGGTGAGCGAATCGATGTAAATTACAATTCTATTGGTTTGAACGAGCCCCAAGAATTTTTTGCCATGAAATCTGCCTCATTTTCGAAACTGGCATTTGGAAAATTCTGTGAAATCAGAGAAAATGCTTCTAAACATCAATATGCCTTGTATTGTGATGAAAGTCTAGCAATCCACATGCAAACAACAATGTAGACTATTTTTCTCGTATGCTTTATGCATGTAGCGTGCTCGATACACGTAATTTCACATCAGGAGAATATATATTATTTATATATCTATTGAGAAGAACATGCTCCAAAAGTTTTTCCTTTGAAAAATGCCTGATTTTCGAAACTGCTATTAGGACAAAGCTGCGAACTCAGAGTAAATGTTTCTAGGTGTAAATATGATTGTATGGTGGATGAAAGATCGGTAATCCGCATGCAAACAACTCTGGAGTGAATATTTGTCGAATCCGAGATACATGAAGCGTGTTCCGAACACAGAATATCACGGTGAGCGAATCAATGTAAAATACATGTCCCTTGTGTAGAACACGCTCCAAGAGTTTTTTCTGCGAAATCTGCCTCATTTTGGAAACTGACATTTGGAAATCCCTGCAAAATCAGAGAAAATGCTTTAAAGTTTCAATATGCATTTTATTGTGATGGAAGTTCATAAAACCAAATGCAAACAAATCTGTGGTGTATATTTGTAGAAAGCGTTATGCATGTAGCGTGATCGTATCACGGAAATTCCCGGCGATGGAATCTATGTAAATTACACATCTATAGGTTAGAACTCGCTCCAAAAATTTTTTCTGAGAAAACGGCCTGATTTTCGAAACTGGCATTAGGAAAAAGCTGCAAATTCAGAATTAATGTTTCTAGGTGTAAATATGCCACGTATGGTGGATGAAAGTTCTGTAATCTACATGTTCACAACTCATTCGAGAAAGTTTGTTGAAACCATGATGCATGAAGCGTGTTCAGAAATTGGAATGTCACTGTGAGGGAAACTATTTAAATTACAATTCTATTGGGAGGTACTCGCTCCACGAGAATTTTTCTGCGAATATGCCTCATTTTCAAACCTGGCATTAGGAAAAAGTTTCGAAATACGAGAAAATGTTTCAAAGTGTCAATATGGCTTTTATGGTGGATGAAATTTCGGGAATCCTTATGCTAACAACTCTGTAGTGAATATTTGTCGAATCCGTGATGCCTGTAGATTTTTCGGAACACGGAATTTCACGATGACGGGTTCTATGTTAATTGCATGTCTATTGAGTAGAACTCTCTCCAAGAGGGTTTTTCTGTGTAAACTGCATTATATTAAAAACTAACATTAGGGGAAATCTACTAAATCTGTATATAAACTTCTATGTATAAATATGCATTGTAAGGTGGATGAAAGTTCAGTAATACACGTGTTCACAACTCATTAAAGTATGTTTGTTGAATCCATGATGCATATAAATTGTTCAGAACACGGAATGTCACGGTGAGTTAAACTAGGTAAATTACATATCTTTTGGGTACAACTCGCTCCAGGAGCATTTTTAGACCAAATCTGCCTCATTTTCAAAACTGACGTTAAAACTAACGTGTGAAATCTGAGAAAAGTATTCAAAGTGTCAGTAAGCATTTTTTGGTAGATGAAAGTGCTGTAATCCACTTGCTAACAACACTGAAGTGAATATTTGTCGAATCCAAGATGCATGCAGCATGTTTGGAACACGGAATTTCACGGTTAGCGAATCCATGTAAATTACATGTTTATTGGTTAGAACCCGCTCCAAGAGGTTTTTGCCGTGTAATCTGCCTCATTTTCAAAAACTGGCATTAGGAAACACTTTCAAAATATGAGAAAATGCTTCAAAGTGTCAATATGGCTTTTATGGTGGATGAAATTTCGGTAATCCTTAAGCTAACAAACTGTGAAGTGTATATTTGTCGAATCCGAGATGCATGTAGCGTGTTCGGAACACGGAATTTCATCGTGAGCGAATCCATGTAAATTACATGTCTATTGTTTAGGAAAAGCTCCAAGAGATTTTTGCCGTGAAATCTGCCTCATTTTCGAAACTGGCATTTGGAAAGCTCTGTGAAATCAGAGAAAATGCTTCTAAGCATAAATATGCCTTGTATTGTGATGAAAGTCCTGTAATCCACATGCAAACAACTCTGTAGAGTATTTTTCTCGAATACTTCTGCATGTAGCATGTACGATACACGTAATTTCACAGCAGGAGAATATATATAATTTACATATCTATTGAGTAGAACATGCTCCAAAAGTTTTTTCCTTTGAAAACTGCCTGATTTTCAAAACTGCTATTAAGACAAAGCTGCGAACTCTGAGTAAATGTTTCTATGTGTAAATAGGATTCTATGGTGGATGAAAGATCGGTAATCTGCATGCAAACAACTCTGGAGTGAATATTTGTCAAATCCGTGATACATGAAGCGTGTTCGGAACACAGAATATCACGATGAGCGAATCAATGTAAAATACATGTCCCTTGTGTAGAACACGCTCCAAGAGTTTTTTCTGCGAAATCTGCCTCATTTTCGAAACTGGCATTTGAAAATCCCTGCAAAATCAAAGAAAATGCTTCAAAGATTCAATATGAATTCTATTGTGATGGAAGTTCGTAAAACCACATGCAAACAAATCTGTGGTGAATATTTGTAGAAAGCGTTATGCATGTAGCGTGGTCGTATCACGGAAAATCCCGGCGATGGTTTGTATATAAATTACTCATCATTGGTTAGAACTCGCTCCAGAAATTTTTTCTGAGAAAACGGGCTGATTTTCGAAACTGGCATAAGGAAAAATCTGCAAATTCAGAATTAATGTTTCTAGGTGTAAATATGCCATGTATGGTGGATGAAAGTTCTTTAATCTACATGTCCACAACTCATTGGAGAAAGTTTGTTGAAACCAAAATGCATGAAGCGTGTTCAGATATTGGAATGTCACTGCGAGGGAAACTATGTAAATTACATTTCTATTGGGAAGTAATCGCTCCACGAGGATTTTTCTGCGAATATGCCTCATTTTCAAACCTGGCATTAGGAAAATGTTTCGAAATACGAGAAAATGTTTCAAAGTGTCAATATGGCTTTTATGGTGGATGAAATTTCGGGAATCCTATGCTAACAACTCTGTAGTGAATATTTGTCGAATCCGTGATGCATGTATGTTTTTCGGAACACGGAATTTCACGATGACGGGTTCTATGTTAATTGCATGTCTATTGAGTAGAACTCTCTCCAAGAGGGTTTTTCTGTGTAAACTGCAATTATATTAAAAACTAACATTAGGGGAAATCTACTAAATCAGTATATAAATTTCTATGTATAAATATGCATTGAAAGGTGGATGAAAGTTCGGTAATACACGTGTTCACAACTCATTAAAGTATGTTTGTTGAATCCATGATGCATATAAAGTGTTCAGAACACGGAATGTCACGGTGAGTGAAACTAGGTAAATTACATATCTTTTGGGTACAACTCGCTCCAGGAGCATTTTTATACCAAATCTGTCTCATTTTCAAAACTGGCTTTAAAACTAACCTGTGAAATCTGAGAAAAGTATTCAAAGTGTCAGTAAGCTTTTATGGTAGATGAAAGTGCTGTAATCCACTTGCTAACAACATTGAAGTGAATATTTGTCGAATCCGAGATGCATGTAGCGTGTTTGAAACACGGAATTTCACGGTTAGCGAATCCATGTAAATTATATATTTATTGGTTAGAACCCGCTCCAAGATGTTTTTGCCATGAAATCTGCCTCATTTTCAAAACTGGCATTAGGAAAAACTTCAAAATATGAGAAAATGCTTCAAAGTGTCCATATGGCTTTTATGGTGGATGAAATTTCGTTAATCCTTAAGCTAACAACTGTGAAGAGTATATTTGTCGAATCCGAGATGCATATAGAGTGTTCAGAACACGGAATTTCATGGCTAGCGAATCCATGTAAATTAAAAGTGTATTGTTTAGAAAAAGCTCCAGGAGATTTTTGCCGTGCAATCTGCCTCATTTTCAAGACTGACGTTTGGAAAGCTCTGTGAAATCACAGAAAATGCTTCTAAGCATCAATATGCCTTGTATTGTGATGAAAGTCCTGTAATCCACTTGCAAACAACTCTGTAGTGTATTTTTGTCGAACACTTTCTGCATGTAGCGTGTTCGATACACGTAATTTCACAGCAAGGGAATCTATGTAATTTACATATCTATTGAGTAGAACATGCTCCAACATTTTTTTCCTTTGAAAACTGCCTGATTTTCGAAACTGCTATAAGGACAAAGCTGCGAACATAGAGTAAATGTTTCTAGGTTTAAATATGACTTGTATGGTGGATGAAAATTCGGTAATCCACATGCTACCAACTCTGTAGTGAATATTAGTCGATTCCGAGATACATGAAGCGTGTTTGGAACACAGAATATCACGGTGAGCGAATCTATGTAAAATATATATCTCTTGTGTACAACTGGCTCAAAGAGATTTTTCTGGGAAAATCTGCCTCATTTTCGAAACTGGCAATTGAAATCTCTGCAGAATCAGAGAAAATGCTTCAAAGTGTCAATATGGCTTTTATGGTGGATGAAAGTTCGGTAATCCTTATGCTAACAACTCAGTAGTGAATATTTGTCGAATCCGAGATCCATGAAGCGTGTTCGGAACAGGAATTTCACGATGACGGGTTCTATGTAAATTGCATATCTATTGGGTAGAACTCTCTCCAAGGGGATTTTTCTGTGTAAAGTGCATTATATTAAAATCTAACATTATGGGAAATCTACTAAATCACTATAAAACTTCATATGTTTAAATATGCTTTGTAAGGTGGATGAAAGTTCGGTAATACACGTGTTCACAACTCATTAAAAATGTTTGTTGAATCCGTGATGCATATAAAGTGTTCAGAACACGGAATGTCACGGTGAGTGAAACTAGGTTAATTACATATCTTTTGGGTACAACTCGCTCCAAGAGAATTTTCCTGCCAAATTTGCCTCATTTTCAATCCTGGCATTAAATCAAAGCTGTGAAATATGAGAAAATTCTTCAAAGTGTCAGTAAGCTGTGTGTGGTGAATTAAAGTACTGTAATCCACATGCCAACAAACCAGTACTGAATATTTTTCGAATCCGTGATACATGAAGCACGTTTGGAGCACGGAATTTCACAGTGAGTGAATCCATGTAAATTACAAGTCTATTGGATAGAATGTGCTCCAAAAATTTTTTGCCATTAAATCTGCCTCATTTTCGAAACTGGCGTTTGGAAAATTCTGTGAAATCAGAGAAAATGCTTCTAAGCATCAATATGCCTTGTATTGTGATGAAAGTCCTTTAATCCACATGGAAACAACTCTGTAGAGTATTTTTCTTGAATACTTCTGCATGTAGCATGTACGATACACGAAATTTCACAGCAGGAGAATATATATAATTTACATATGTATTGAGTAGAACATGCTCCAAAACTTTTTCCTTTGAAAACTGCCTGATTTTCGAAACTGCTATTAGGACAAATCTGCGAACTCAGAGTAAATGTTTCTAGGTGTAAATAGGATTGTATGGTGGATGAAAGATCGGTAATCCGCATGCAAACAACTCTGGAGTGAATATTTGTCGAATCCATGATACATGAAGCGTGGTCGGAACACAGAATATCACGGTGAGTGAATCAATGTAAAATACATGTCCCTTGTGTAGAACACGCTCCAAGAGATTTTTCTGCGAAATCTGCCTCATTTTCGAAACTGGCATTTGAAAATCCCTGCAAAATCAAAGAAAATGCTTCAAAGATTCAATATGAATTGTATTGTGATGGAAGTTCGTAAAACCACATGCAAACAAATCTGTGGTGAATATTTGTAGAAAGCGTTATGCATGTAGCGTGATCGTATCACGGAAATTCCTGGCGATGGAATCTATGAAAATTACACATCTATTGGGAAGAAATCGCTCCAAAAATTTTTTCTGAGAAAACGGCCTGATTTTCGAAACTGGCATTAGGAAAAAGCTGCAAATTCAGAATTAATGTTTCTAGGTGTAAATATGACATGTATGGTGGATGAAAGATCTGTAATCTACATGTTCACAACTCATTCGAGAAAGTTTGTTGAAACCATGATGCATGAAGCGTGTT
Organism: Camelus ferus; assembly: GCF_009834535.1. Taxonomy (NCBI): domain Eukaryota; kingdom Metazoa; phylum Chordata; class Mammalia; order Artiodactyla; family Camelidae; genus Camelus; species Camelus ferus. The sequence continues at coordinate 22,031 of NC_045715.1, forward strand.
CAGAAATTGGAATGTCACTGTGAGGGAAACCATTTAAATTACATTTCTATTGGGAAGTACTCGCTCCACGAGAATTTTTCTGTGAATATGCCTCATTTTCAAACCTGGCATTAGGAAAATGTTTCGAAATACGAGAAAATGTTTCAAAGTGTCAATATGGCTTTTATGGTGGATGAAATTTCGGGAATCCTTATGCTAACAACTCTGTAGTGAATATTTGTCGAATCCGTGATGCATGTAGGTTTTTCGGAACACGGAATTTCACAATGACGGGTTCTATGTTAATTGCATGTCTATTGAGTAGAACTCTCTCCAAGAGGGTTTTTCTGTGTAAACTGCATTATATTAAAAACTAACATTAGGGGAAATCTACTAAATCAGTATATAAATTACTATGTATAAATATGCATTGAAAGGTGGATGAAAGTTCGGTAATACACGTGTTCACAACTCATTAAAGTATGTTTGTTGAATCCATGATGCATATAAAGTGTTCAGAACACGGAATGTCACGGTGAGTGAAACTAGGTAAATTACATATCTTTTGGGTACAACTCGCTCCAGGAGCATTTTTAGACCAAATCTGCCTCATTTTCAAAACTGGCGTTCAAACTAACCTGTGAAATCTGAGAAAAGTATTCAAAGTGTCAGTAAGCATTTTATGGTAGATGAAAGTGCTGTAATCCACTTGCTAACAACACTGAAGTGAGTATTGGTCGAATCCGAGATGCATGTAGCGTGTTTGGAATACGGAATTTCACGGTTAGCGAATCCATATAAATTACATGTTTATTGGTTAGAACCCGCTCCAAGAGTTTTTTGCCGTGAAATCTGCCTCATTTTCAAAACTGGCATTAGGAAAATCTTCAAAATATGAGAAAATGCTTCAAAGTGTCATTATGGCTTTTATGGTGGATGAAATTTCGTTAATCTTTAAGATAACAACTGTGAAGGGTATATTTGTCGAATCCGAGATGCATATGGCGTGTTCGGAACACGGAAATTCATGGTGAGCGAATCCATGTAAATTAAAAGTGTATTGTTTAGAAAAAGCTCCAGGAGATTTTTGCCATGCAATCTGCCTCATTTTCAAGACTGACGTTTGGAAAGCTCTGTGAAATCAGAGAAAATGCTTCTAAGCATCAATATGCCTTGAATTGTGATGAAAGTCCTGTAATCCACATGCAAACAACTCTGTAGTGTATTTTTGTCGAACACTTTCTGCATGTAGCGTGTTCGATACACGTAATTTCACAGCAGGGGAATCTATGTAATTTACCTATCTATTGAGTAGAACATGCTCCAACATTTTTTTCCTTTGAAAACTGCCTGATTTTGAAACTGCTATTAGGACAGAGCTGCGAACTCAGAGTAAATGTTTCTAGGTGTAAATATGACTTGTATGGTGGATGAAAATTCGGTAATCCGCATGCTACCAACTCTGTCGTGAATATTTGTCGAATCCGAGATGCATGAAGCGTGTTCGGAACACGGAAGTTCACGGTGAGCGAATCGATGTAAATTACAATTCTATTGGTTTGAAACGAGCCCCAAGAATTTTTTGCCATGAAATCTGCCTCATTTTCGAAACTGGCATTTGGAAAATTCTGTGAAATCAGAGAAAATGCTTCTAAACATCAATATGCCTTGTATTGTGATGAAAGTCTAGCAATCCACATGCAAACAACAATGTAGACTATTTTTCTCGTATGCTTTATGCATGTAGCGTGCTCGATACACGTAATTTCACATCAGGAGAATATATATTATTTATATATCTATTGAGAAGAACATGCTCCAAAAGTTTTTCCTTTGAAAAATGCCTGATTTTCGAAACTGCTATTAGGACAAAGCTGCGAACTCAGAGTAAATGTTTCTAGGTGTAAATATGATTGTATGGTGGATGAAAGATCGGTAATCCGCATGCAAACAACTCTGGAGTGAATATTTGTCGAATCCGAGATACATGAAGCGTGTTCCGAACACAGAATATCACGGTGAGCGAATCAATGTAAAATACATGTCCCTTGTGTAGAACACGCTCCAAGAGTTTTTTCTGCGAAATCTGCCTCATTTTCGAAACTGACATTTGGAAATCCCTGCAAAATCAGAGAAAATGCTTTAAAGTTTCAATATGCCTTTTATTGTGATGGAAGTTCATAAAACCAAATGCAAACAAATCTGTGGTGTATATTTGTAGAAAGCGTTATGCATGTAGCGTGATCGTATCACGGAAATTCCCGGCGATGGAATCTATGTAAATTACACATCTATAGGTTAGAACTCGCTCCAAAAATTTTTTCTGAGAAAACGGCCTGATTTTCGAAACTGGCATTAGGAAAAAGCTGCAAATTCAGAATTAATGTTTCTAGGTGTAAATATGCCACGTATGGTGGATGAAAGTTCTGTAATCTACATGTTCACAACTCATTCGAGAAAGTTTGTTGAAACCATGATGCATGAAGCGTGTTCAGAAATTGGAATGTCACTGTGAGGGAAACTATTTAAATTACAATTCTATTGGGAGGTACTCGCTCCACGAGAATTTTTCTGCGAATATGCCTCATTTTCAAACCTGGCATTAGGAAAAAGTTTCGAAATACGAGAAAATGTTTCAAAGTGTCAATATGGCTTTTATGGTGGATGAAATTTCGGTAATCCTTATGCTAACAATTCTGTAGTGAATATTTGTCGAATCCGTGATGCCTGTAGATTTTTCGGAACACGGAATTTCACGATGACGGGTTCTATGTTAATTGCATGTCTATTGAGTAGAACTCTCTCCAAGAGGGTTTTTCTGTGTAAACTGCATTATATTAAAAACTAACATTAGGGGAAATCTACTAAATCAGTATATAAACTTCTATGTATAAATATGCATTGTAAGGTGGATGAAAGTTCAGTAATACACGTGTTCACAACTCATTAAAGTATGTTTGTTGAATCCATGATGCATATAAATTGTTCAGAACACGGAATGTCACGGTGAGTGAAACTAGGTAAATTACATACCTTTTGGGTACAACTCGCTCCAGGAGCATTTTTAGACCAAATCTGCCTCATTTTCAAAACTGACGTTAAAACTAACCTGTGAAATCTGAGAAAAGTATTCAAAGTGTCAGTAAGCATTTTTTGGTAGATGAAAGTGCTGTAATCCACTTGCTAACAACACTGAAGTGAATATTTGTCGAATCCAAAATGCATGCAGCATGTTTGGAACACGGAATTTCACGGTTAGCGAATCCATGTAAATTACATGTTTATTGGTTAGAACCCGCTCCAAGAGGTTTTTGCCGTGTAATCTGCCTCATTTTCAAAACTGGCATTAGGAAACACTTTCAAAATATGAGAAAATGCTTCAAAGTGTCAATATGGCTTTTATGGTGGATGAAATTTCGGTAATCCTTAAGCTAACAACTGTGAAGTGTATATTTGTCGAATCCGAGATGCATGTAGCGTGTTCGGAACACGGAATTTCATCGTGAGCGAATCCATGTAAATTACATGTCTATTGTTTAGGAAAAGCTCCAAGAGATTTTTGCCGTGAAATCTGCCTCATTTTCGAAACTGGCATTTGGAAAGCTCTGTGAAATCAGAGAAAATGCTTCTAAGCATAAATATGCCTTGTATTGTGATGAAAGTCCTGTAATCCACATGCAAACAACTCTGTAGAGTATTTTTCTCGAATACTTCTGCATGTAGCATGTACGATACACGTAATTTCACAGCAGGAGAATATATATAATTTACATATCTATTGAGTAGAACATGCTCCAAAAGTTTTTTCCTTTGAAAACTGCCTGATTTTCAAAACTGCTATTAAGACAAAGCTGCGAACTCTGAGTAAATGTTTCTATGTGTAAATAGGATTCTATGGTGGATGAAAGATCGGTAATCTGCATGCAAACAACTCTGGAGTGAATATTTGTCAAATCCGTGATACATGAAGCGTGTTCGGAACACAGAATATCACGATGAGCGAATCAATGTAAAATACATGTCCCTTGTGTAGAACACGCTCCAAGAGTTTTTTCTGCGAAATCTGCCTCATTTTCGAAACTGGCATTTGAAAATCCCTGCAAAATCAAAGAAAATGCTTCAAAGATTCAATATGAATTCTATTGTGATGGAAGTTCGTAAAACCACATGCAAACAAATCTGTGGTGAATATTTGTAGAAAGCGTTATGCATGTAGCGTGGTCGTATCACGGAAAATCCCGGCGATGGTTTGTATATAAATTACTCATCATTGGTTAGAACTCGCTCCAGAAATTTTTTCTGAGAAAACGGGCTGATTTTCGAAACTGGCATAAGGAAAAATCTGCAAATTCAGAATTAATGTTTCTAGGTGTAAATATGCCATGTATGGTGGATGAAAGTTCTTTAATCTACATGTCCACAACTCATTGGAGAAAGTTTGTTGAAACCAAAATGCATGAAGCGTGTTCAGATATTGGAATGTCACTGCGAGGGAAACTATGTAAATTACATTTCTATTGGGAAGTAATCGCTCCACGAGGATTTTTCTGCGAATATGCCTCATTTTCAAACCTGGCATTAGGAAAATGTTTCGAAATACGAGAAAATGTTTCAAAGTGTCAATATGGCTTTTATGGTGGATGAAATTTCGGGAATCCTTATGCTAACAACTCTGTAGTGAATATTTGTCGAATCCGTGATGCATGTAGGTTTTTCGGAACACGGAATTTCACGATGACGGGTTCTATGTTAATTGCATGTCTATTGAGTAGAACTCTCTCCAAGAGGGTTTTTCTGTGTAAACTGCATTATATTAAAAACTAACATTAGGGGAAATCTACTAAATCAGTATATAAATTTCTATGTATAAATATGCATTGAAAGGTGGATGAAAGTTCGGTAATACACGTGTTCACAACTCATTAAAGTATGTTTGTTGAATCCATGATGCATATAAAGTGTTCAGAACACGGAATGTCACGGTGAGTGAAACTAGGTAAATTACATATCTTTTGGGTACAACTCGCTCCAGGAGAATTTTTATACCAAATCTGTCTCATTTTCAAAACTGGCTTTAAAACTAACCTGTGAAATCTGAGAAAAGTATTCAAAGTGTCAGTAAGCTTTTTATGGTAGATGAAAGTGCTGTAATCCACTTGCTAACAACATTGAAGTGAATATTTGTCGAATCCGAGATGCATGTAGCGTGTTTGAAACACGGAATTTCACGGTTAGCGAATCCATGTAAATTATATATTTATTGGTTAGAACCCGCTCCAAGATGTTTTTGCCATGAAATCTGCCTCATTTTCAAAACTGGCATTAGGAAAAACTTCAAAATATGAGAAAATGCTTCAAAGTGTCCATATGGCTTTTATGGTGGATGAAATTTCGTTAATCCTTAAGCTAACAACTGTGAAGAGTATATTTGTCGAATCCGAGATGCATATAGAGTGTTCAGAACACGGAATTTCATGGCTAGCGAATCCATGTAAATTAAAAGTGTATTGTTTAGAAAAAGCTCCAGGAGATTTTTGCCGTGCAATCTGCCTCATTTTCAAGACTGACGTTTGGAAAGCTCTGTGAAATCACAGAAAATGCTTCTAAGCATCAATATGCCTTGTATTGTGATGAAAGTCCTGTAATCCACTTGCAAACAACTCTGTAGTGTATTTTTGTCGAACACTTTCTGCATGTAGCGTGTTCGATACACGTAATTTCACAGCAGGGGAATCTATGTAATTTACATATCTATTGAGTAGAACATGCTCCAACATTTTTTTCCTTTGAAAACTGCCTGATTTTCGAAACTGCTATAAGGACAAAGCTACGAACATAGAGTAAATGTTTCTAGGTTTAAATATGACTTGTATGGTGGATGAAAATTCGGTAATCCACATGCTACCAACTCTGTAGTGAATATTAGTCGATTCCGAGATACATGAAGCGTGTTTGGAACACAGAATATCACGGTGAGCGAATCTATGTAAAATATATATCTCTTGTGTACAACTGGCTCAAAGAGATTTTTCTGGGAAATCTGCCTCATTTTCGAAACTGGCAATTGAAAATCTCTGCAGAATCAGAGAAAATGCTTCAAAGTGTCAATATGGCTTTTATGGTGGATGAAAGTTCGGTAATCCTTATGCTAACAACTCAGTAGTGAATATTTGTCGAATCCGAGATCCATGAAGCGTGTTCGGAACAGGAATTTCACGATGACGGGTTCTATGTAAATTGCATATCTATTGGGTAGAACTCTCTCCAAGGGGATTTTTCTGTGTAAAGTGCATTATATTAAAATCTAACATTATGGGAAATCTACTAAATCACTATAAAACTTCATATGTTTAAATATGCTTTGTAAGGTGGATGAAAGTTCGGTAATACACGTGTTCACAACTCATTAAAAATGTTTGTTGAATCCGTGATGCATATAAAGTGTTCAGAACACGGAATGTCACGGTGAGTGAAACTAGGTTAATTACATATCTTTTGGGTACAACTCGCTCCAAGAGAATTTTCCTGCCAAATTTGCCTCATTTTCAATCCTGGCATTAAATCAAAGCTGTGAAATATGAGAAAATTCTTCAAAGTGTCAGTAAGCTGTGTGTGGTGAATTAAAGTACTGTAATCCACATGCCAACAAACCAGTACTGAATATTTTTCGAATCCGTGATACATGAAGCACGTTTGGAGCACGGAATTTCACAGTGAGTGAATCCATGTAAATTACAAGTCTATTGGATAGAATGTGCTCCAAAAATTTTTTGCCATTAAATCTGCCTCATTTTCGAAACTGGCGTTTGGAAAATTCTGTGAAATCAGAGAAAATGCTTCTAAGCATCAATATGCCTTGTATTGTGATGAAAGTCCTTTAATCCACATGGAAACAAATCTGTAGAGTATTTTTCTTGAATACTTCTGCATGTAGCATGTACGATACACGAAATTTCACAGCAGGAGAATATATATAATTTACATATGTATTGAGTAGAACATGCTCCAAAACTTTTTTCCTTTGAAAACTGCCTGATTTTCGAAACTGCTATTAGGACAAATCTGCGAACTCAGAGTAAATGTTTCTAGGTGTAAATAGGATTGTATGGTGGATGAAAGATCGGTAATCCGCATGCAAACAACTCTGGAGTGAATATTTGTCGAATCCGTGATACATGAAGCGTGGTCGGAACACAGAATATCACGGTGAGTGAATCAATGTAAAATACATGTCCCTTGTGTAGAACACGCTCCAAGAGATTTTTCTGCGAAATCTGCCTCATTTTCGAAACTGGCATTTGAAAATCCCTGCAAAATCAAAGAAAATGCTTCAAAGATTCAATATGAATTGTATTGTGATGGAAGTTCGTAAAACCACATGCAAACAAATCTGTGGTGAATATTTGTAGAAAGCGTTATGCATGTAGCGTGATCGTATCACGGAAATTCCTGGCGATGGAATCTATGAAAATTACACATCTATTGGGAAGAAATCGCTCCAAAAATTTTTTCTGAGAAAACGGCCTGATTTTCGAAACTGGCATTAGGAAAAAGCTGCAAATTCAGAATTAATGTTTCTAGGTGTAAATATGACATGTATGGTGGATGAAAGATCTGTAATCTACATGTTCACAACTCATTCGAGAAAGTTTGTTGAAACCATGATGCATGAAGCGTGTTCAGAAATTGGAATGTCACTGTGAGGGAAACCATTTAAATTACATTTCTATTGGGAAGTACTCGCTCCACGAGAATTTTTCTGTGAATATGCCTCATTTTCAAACCTGGCATTAGGAAAATGTTTCGAAATACGAGAAAATGTTTCAAAGTGTCAATATGGCTTTTATGGTGGATGAAATTTCGGGAATCCTTATGCTAACAACTCTGTAGTGAATATTTGTCGAATCCGTGATGCATGTAGGTTTTTCGGAACACGGAATTTCACAATGACGGGTTCTATGTTAATTGCATGTCTATTGAGTAGAACTCTCTCCAAGAGGGTTTTTCTGTGTAAACTGCATTATATTAAAAACTAACATTAGGGGAAATCTACTAAATCAGTATATAAATTACTATGTATAAATATGCATTGAAAGGTGGATGAAAGTTCGGTAATACACGTGTTCACAACTCATTAAAGTATGTTTGTTGAATCCATGATGCATATAAAGTGTTCAGAACACGGAATGTCACGGTGAGTGAAACTAGGTAAATTACATATCTTTTGGGTACAACTCGCTCCAGGAGCATTTTTAGACCAAATCTGCCTCATTTTCAAAACTGGCGTTCAAACTAACCTGTGAAATCTGAGAAAAGTATTCAAAGTGTCAGTAAGCATTTTATGGTAGATGAAAGTGCTGTAATCCACTTGCTAACAACACTGAAGTGAGTATTGGTCGAATCCGAGATGCATGTAGCGTGTTTGGAATACGGAATTTCACGGTTAGCGAATCCATATAAATTACATGTTTATTGGTTAGAACCCGCTCCAAGAGTTTTTTGCCGTGAAATCTGCCTCATTTTCAAAACTGGCATTAGGAAAATCTTCAAAATATGAGAAAATGCTTCAAAGTGTCATTATGGCTTTTATGGTGGATGAAATTTCGTTAATCTTTAAGATAACAACTGTGAAGGGTATATTTGTCGAATCCGAGATGCATATGGCGTGTTCGGAACACGGAAATTCATGGTGAGCGAATCCATGTAAATTAAAAGTGTATTGTTTAGAAAAAGCTCCAGGAGATTTTTGCCATGCAATCTGCCTCATTTTCAAGACTGACGTTTGGAAAGCTCTGTGAAATCAGAGAAAATGCTTCTAAGCATCAATATGCCTTGAATTGTGATGAAAGTCCTGTAATCCACATGCAAACAACTCTGTAGTGTATTTTTGTCGAACACTTTCTGCATGTAGCGTGTTCGATACACGTAAGTTCACATCAGGAGAATATATATTATTTATATATCTATTGAGAAGAACATGCTCCAAAAGTTTTTCCTTTGAAAAATGCCTGATTTTCGAAACTGCTTTTAGGACAAAGCTGCGAACTCAGAGTAAATGTTTCTAGGTGTAAATATGATTGTATGGTGGATGAAAGATCGGTAATCCGCATGCAAACAACTCTGGAGTGAATATTTGTCGAATCCGAGATACATGAAGCGTGTTCCGAACACAGAATATCACGGTGAGCGAATCAATGTAAAATACATGTCCCTTGTGTAGAACACGCTCCAAGAGTTTTTTCTGCGAAATCTGCCTCATTTTCGAAACTGACATTTGGAAATCCCTGCAAAATCAGAGAAAATGCTTTAAAGTTTCAATATGCCTTTTATTGTGATGGAAGTTCATAAAACCAAATGCAAACAAATCTGTGGTGTATATTTGTAGAAAGCGTTATGCATGTAGCGTGATCGTATCACGGAAATTCCCGGCGATGGAATCTATGTAAATTACACATCTATAGGTTAGAACTCGCTCCAAAAATTTTTTCTGAGAAAACGGCCTGATTTTCGAAACTGGCATTAGGAAAAAGCTGCAAATTCAGAATTAATGTTTCTAGGTGTAAATATGCCATGTATGGTGGGTGAAAGTTCTGTAATCTACATGTTCACAACTCATTCGAGAAAGTTTGTTGAAACCATGATGCATGAAGCGTGTTCAGAAATTGGAATGTCACTGTGAGGGAAACTATGTAAATTACATTTCTATTGGGAGGTACTCGCTCCACGAGAATTTTTCTGCGAATATGCCTCATTTTCAAACCTGGCATTAGGAAAAAGTTTTGAAATACGAGAAAATGTTTCAAAGTGTCAATATGGCTTTTATGGTGGATGAAATTTCGGGAATCCTTATGCTAACAATCCTGTAGTGAATATTTGTCGAATCCGTGATGCCTGTAGATTTTTCGGAACACGGAATTTCATGATGACTTGTTCTATGTAAATTGCATGTCTATTGGGTAGAACTCGCTCCAAGAGGATTTTTCTGTGTAAACTGCATTATTTCAAAACTGACATTAGGAGAAATCTTCTAAATCAGAATAGAACTTTCTATGTATATATTTGCATTGTAAGGTGGATTAAAGTTCGGAAATACACATGTTCACAACTCATTAAATCATGTTTGTTGAATCCGTAATGCATGCAACGTGTTCAGAACACGGAATGTCACGGCGAGTGAAACTAGTTAAATTACATATCTTTTGGGTACAACTCACTCCAAGAGCATTTCTCTGCCAAATCTGCCTCATTTCAAAACTGGCGTTAAAACCAACCTCCGAAATCTGAGAAAATCCTTCCTAAATGTCAGTAAGCCTTGTATGGTGAATGAAAGTGCTGTAATCCACTTGCTAACAACTCTGTAGTGAATATTATTCTAATACGATATGTATGCAGCGTGTTCGGAACACGGAATTTCACGGTGAGTGAATCCATGTAAATTATATGTCTATAGTTTAGAACACGCTCCAGAGGTTTTTGCCGTGAAATCTGCCTCATTTTCAAAACTGGCGTTTGGAAAGCTCTGTGAAATAGGTGAAAATGCTTCTAAGCATCAATATGCCTTGTATTGTTGTGAAAGTCCTGTAATCCACATGAAAACATCCCTTTAGTAGATTTTTGTCGAACACTTACTGCATGTAGCGTGTTCGATACACGTAAATTCACAGCGGGAGATTAAATATAATTTACATATCTATTGAGTAAAAATGCTTCAACATTTTTTTCATTTGAAACCTGCCTGATTTTCGAAACTGCTATTAGGTCAAAACTGCAAACTCAGAGTAAATGTTTCTAGGTATAAATATGACTTGTATAGTGGATGAAAATTCGTTAATCTGCATGCAACCAACTCTGTAGTGAATATTTGTCGAATCCGAGATACATGAAGTGTGTTCGGAACACAGAATATCACGGTGAGCGAATCAATGTAAAATACATGTCCCTTGTGTAGAACACGCTCCAAGAGATTTTTCTGCGAAATCTGCCTCATTTTCGAAACTGACATTTGAAAATCCCTGCAAAATCAGAGAAAATGCTTCAAAGTTTCAATATGCCTTGTATTGTGATGGAAGATCGTAAAACCACATGCAAACAAATCTGTGGTGAATATTTGTAGAAAGCGTTATGCATGTAGCGTGATCGTATCACGGAAATTCCCGGCGATGGAATCTATGTAAATTAAACATCTACTGGGTAGAACTCGCTCCAAAAATTTTTTCTGAGAAAACGGCCTGATTTTCGAAACTGGCATTAGGAAAAAGCTGCAAATTCAGAATTAATGTTTCTAGGTGTAAATATGCCACGTATGGTGGGTGAAAGTTCTGTAATCTACATGTTCACAACTCATTGGAGAAAGTTTGTTGAAACCATGATGCATGAAGCGTGTTCAGAAATTGGAATGTCACTGTGAGGGAAACTATGTAAATTACATTTCTATTCGGAGGTACTCGCTCCACGAGAATTTTTCTGTGAATATGCCTCATTTTCACCTGGCATTAGGAAAAAGTTTCGAAATACGAGAAAATGTTTCAAAGTGTCAATATGGCTTTTATGGTGGATGAAATTTCGGTAATCCTTATGCTAACAATCCTGTAGTGAATATTTGTCGAATCCGTGATGCCTGTAGATTTTTCGGAACACGGAATTTTACGATGACGGGTTCTATATTAATTGCATGTCTATTGAGTAGAACTCTCTCCAAGAGGGTTTTTCTGTGTAAACTGCATTATATTAAATACTAACATTAGGGGAAATCTACTAAATCCGTATATAAATTTCTATGTATATATATGCATTGTAAGGTGGATGAAAGTGCGGTAATACACGTGTTCACAACTTATTAAATTATGTTTGTTGAATCCATGATGCATATAAAGTGTTCAGAACACGGAATGTCACGGTGAGTGAAACTAGGTAAATTACATATCTTTTGGGTACAACTCGCTCCAGGAGCATTTTTAGACCAAATCTGCCTCATTTTCAAAACTGACGTTAAAACTAACCTGTGAAATCTGAGAAAAGTATTCAAAGTGTCAGTAAGCCATTTATGGTACATGAAAGTGCTGTAATCCACTTGCAAACAACACTGAAGTGAATATTTGTCGAATTCAAGATGCATGCACCTTGTTTGGAACACGGAATTTCACGGTTAGCGAATCAATGTAAATTACATGTTTATTGGTTAGAACCCGCTCCAAGAGGTTTTTGCCTTGAAATCTGACTCATTTTCAAAAATGGCATTAGGAAAATCTTTCAAAATATGAGAAAATGCTTCAAAGTGTCAATATGGATTTTATGGTGGATGAAATTTCGGTAATCTTTCAGCTAACAACTGTGAAGTGTATATTTGTCCAATCCGAGATGCATGTAGCGTGTTCGGAACACGGAATTTCATGGTGAGCGAATCCATGTAAATTACATGTCTATTGTTTAGGAAAAGCTCCAAGAGATTTTTGCCATGAAATCTGCCTCATTTTCGAAACTTGCATTTGGAAAGCTCTGTGAAATCAGAGAAAATGCTTCTAAGCATAAATATGCCTTGTATTGTGATGAAAGTCCTGTAATCCACATGCAAACAACTCTGTAGTGTATTTTTGTCGAACAATTTCTGCATGTAGCGTGTTAGATACACGTAATTTCACAGTAGGGGAATCTATGTAATTTACATATCTATTGAGTAGAACATGCTCCAACATTTTTTTCTTTGAAAACTGCCTGATTTTTGAAACTGCTATTAGGAAAAAGCTGCGAACATAGAGTAAATGTTTCTAGGTGTAAATATGACTAGTATGGTGGATGAAAATTCGTTAATCCGCATGCAACCAACTCTGTAGTGAATATTTGTCGAATCCGAGATGCAAGTAGCGTGTTCGGAACGCGGAATTTTACGGTGTGCGAATCAATGTAAATTACAAGTCTATTGGTTACAACGTGCCCCAAGAACTTTTTGCCGTGAAATCTGTCTCATTTTGGAAACTGGCGTTTGAAAAATTCTGTGAAATCAGAGAAAATGCTTCTAAACATCAATATGCCTTGTATTGTGATGAGAGTCCTGTAATCCACATGCAAACAACTCTTTAGAGTATTTTTCTCGAATCGTTTCTGCATGTAGTGTGTTCGATACACGTAATTTCACAGCAGGAGTATATACATTATTTACATATCTATTGAGTAGAACATGCTCCATAAGTTTTTTCCTTTGAAAAATGCCTGATTTTCGAAACTGCTATTAGGACAAAGCTGCGAAATCAGAGTAAATATTCTAGGTGTAAATATGATTGTATGGTGAATGAAAGATCTGTAATTCGCATGCAAACAACTGTGGAGTGAATATTTGTCGAATCCGAGATACATGAAGCGTGTTTGGAACACAGAATATCACGGTGAGCGAATCAATGTAAAATACATGTCCCTTGTGTAGAACATGCTCCAAGGGATTTTTGTACAAAATCTGCCTCATTTTCGAAACTGGCATTTGAAAATCCCTGTAAAATCAGAGAAATTGCTTCAAAATTTCTATATGCCTTGTATTGTGATGGAAGTTCATAAAACCAGATGCAAACAAATCTGTGGTGAATATTTGTAGAAAGCGTTATGCCTGTAGCGTGATCGTATCACGGAAATTCCCGGCGATGGAAACTATGTAAATTACACATCTATAGGGTAGAACATGCTCCAAAATATTTTTCTGACAAAACGGCTGGATTTTCGAAACTGGCATTAGGAAAAAGCGGCAAATTCAGAATTAATGTTTCTAGGTGTAAATATGACATGTATGGTGGGTGAAAGTTCTGCAATCTACATGTTGACAACTCATTCGAGAAAGTTTGTTGAAACCATGATGCATGAAGCATGTTCAGAAATTGGAATGTCACTGTGAGGGAAACTATGTAAATTACATTTCTATTGGGAAGTACTAGATCCACGAGAATTTTTCTGCGAATATGCCTGATTTTCAAACCTGGCATTAGGAAAAATTTTCGAAATACGAGAAAATGTTTCAAAGTGTCAATATGGCTTTTATGGTGGATGAAATTTCGGTAATCCTTATGCTAACAACTCTGTAGTGAATATTTGTCGAATCCGTGATGCATGTAGGTTTTTCGGAACACGGAATTTCACGATGACTGGTTCTATGTAAATTGCATGTCTATTGGGTAGAACTCGCTCCAAGAGGATTTTTCTGTGTAAACTGCATTATTTAAAAACTGACATTAGGAAAAATCTTCTAAGTCAGAATAGAACTTTCTATGTATATTTTTGCATTGTAAGGTGGATTAAAGTTCGGTAATACACATGTTTAAAACTCATTAAAACATGTTTGTTGAATCCGTAATGCATGCAACGTGTTCAGAACACGGAATGTCACGGTGAATGAAACTAGGTAAATTACATATCTTTTGGGAACAACACACTCCAAGAGCATTTCTCTGCCAAATCTACCTAATTTCAAAACTGGCGTTAAAACAAACCTCCGAAATCTGAGAAAATTCTTCCAAATGTCAGTAAGCCTTGTATGGTGAATGAAAGTGCTGTAATCCAATTGCTAACAACACTGTAGTGAATATTATTCTAATACGATATGTATGCAGCGTGTTCGGAACACGGAATTTCACGGTGAGCGAATCCATGTAAATTATATGTCTATTGTTTAGAACACGCTCCAGAGGTTTTTGCTGAGGAATCTGCCTCATTTTCGAAACTGGCGTTTGGAAAGCTCTGTGAAATAGGTGAAAATGCTTCTAAGCATCAATATGCCTTGTATTGTTGTGAAAGTCCTGTAATCCACATGCAAAAAACCCTGTAGTAGATTTTTGTCGGATCCTTTCTTCATGTAGCGTGTTCGATACACGTAAATTCACAGCGGGAGAGTAAATGTAATTTACATATCTATTGAGTAAAAATGCTTCAACATTTTTTTCCTTTGAAACCTGCCTGATTTTCGAAACTGCTATTAGGTCAAAACTGCAAACTCAGAGTAAATGTTTCTAGGTAAAAATATGACTTGTATAGTGGATGAAAATTCGGTAATCTGCATGCAACCAACTCTGTAGTGAATATTTGTCGAATCCGAGATACATGAAGAGTGTTCGGAACACAGAATATCACGGTGAGCGAATCAATGTAAAATACATGTCCCTTGTGTAGAACACGCTCCAAGAGATTTTTCTGCGAAATCTGCCTCATTTTCGAAACTGACATTTGAAAATCCCTGCAAAATCAGAGAAAATGCTTCAAAGTTTCAATATGCCTTGTATTGTGATGGAAGATCGTAAAACCAGATGCAAACAAATCTGTGGTGAATATTTCTAGAAAGCGTTATGCATGTAGCGTGATCGTATCACGGAAATTCCCGGCGATGGAATCTATGTAAATTACACATCTATTGGGTAGAACTCGCTCCAAAAATTTTTTCTGAGAAAACGGCCTGATTTTCGAAACTGGCATTAGGAAAAAGCTGCAAATTCAGAATTAATGTTTCTAGGTGTAAATATGCCACGTATGGTGGATGAAAGTTCTGTAATCTACATGTTCACAACTCATTCGAGAAAGTTGTTGAAACCATGATGCATGAAGCGTGTTCAGAAATTGGAATGTCACTGTGAGGGAAACTATGTAAATTACATTTCTATTCGGAGGTACTCGCTCCACGAGAATTTTTCTGCGAATATGCCTCATTTTCAAACCTGGCATTAGGAAAAAGTTTCGAAATACGAGAAAATGTTTCAAAGTGTCAATATGGCTTTTATGGTGGATGAAATTTCGGTAATCCTTATGCTAACAACTCTGTAGTGAATATTTGTCGAATCCGTGATGCATGTAGGTTTTTCGGAACACGGAATTTCACGATGACTGGTTCTATGTAAATTGCATGTCTATTGGGTAGAACTCGCTCCAAGAGGATTTTTCTGTGTAAACTGCATTATTTAAAAACTGACATTAGGAAAAATCTTCTAAGTCAGAATAGAACTTTCTATGTATATTTTTGCATTGTAAGGTGGATTAAAGTTCGGTAATACACATGTTTAAAACTCATTAAAACATGTTTGTTGAATCCGTAATGCATGCAACGTGTTCAGAACACGGAATGTCACGGTGAATGAAACTAGGTAAATTACATATCTTTTGGGAACAACACACTCCAAGAGCATTTCTCTGCCAAATCTACCTAATTTCAAAACTGGCGTTAAAACAAACCTCCGAAATCTGAGAAAATTCTTCCAAATGTCAGTAAGCCTTGTATGGTGAATGAAAGTGCTGTAATCCAATTGCTAACAACACTGTAGTGAATATTATTCTGATACGATATGTATGCAGCGTGTTCGGAACACGGAATTTCACGGTGAGCGAATCCATGTAAATTATATGTCTATTGTTTAGAACACGCTCCAGAGGTTTTTGCTGAGGAATCTGCCTCATTTTCGAAACTGGCGTTTGGAAAGCTCTGTGAAATAGGTGAAAATGCTTCTAAGCATCAATATGCCTTGTATTGTTGTGAAAGTCCTGTAATCCACATGCAAAAAACCCTGTAGTAGATTTTTGTCGGATCCTTTCTTCATGTAGCGTGTTCGATACACGTAAATTCACAGCGGGAGAGTAAATGTAATTTACATATCTATTGAGTAAAAATGCTTCAACATTTTTTTCCTTTGAAACCTGCCTGATTTTCGAAACTGCTATTAGGTCAAAACTGCAAACTCAGAGTAAATGTTTCTAGGTAAAAATATGACTTGTATAGTGGATGAAAATTCGGTAATCTGCATGCAACCAACTCTGTAGTGAATATTTGTCGAATCCGAGATACATGAAGAGTGTTCGGAACACAGAATATCACGGTGAGCGAATCAATGTAAAATACATGTCCCTTGTGTAGAACACGCTCCAAGAGATTTTTCTGCGAAATCTGCCTCATTTTCGAAACTGACATTTGAAAATCCCTGCAAAATCAGAGAAAATGCTTCAAAGTTTCAATATGCCTTGTATTGTGATGGAAGATCGTAAAACCAGATGCAAACAAATCTGTGGTGAATATTTCTAGAAAGCGTTATGCATGTAGCGTGATCGTATCACGGAAATTCCCGGCGATGGAATCTATGTAAATTACACATCTATTGGGTAGAACTCGCTCCAAAAATTTTTTCTGAGAAAACGGCCTGATTTTCGAAACTGGCATTAGGAAAAAGCTGCAAATTCAGAATTAATGTTTCTAGGTGTAAATATGCCACGTATGGTGGATGAAAGTTCTGTAATCTACATGTTCACAACTCATTCGAGAAAGTTTGTTGAAACCATGATGCATGAAGCGTGTTCAGAAATTGGAATGTCACTGTGAGGGAAACTATGTAAATTACATTTCTATTCGGAGGTACTCGCTCCACGAGAATTTTTCTGCGAATATGCCTCATTTCAAACCTGGCATTAGGAAAAAGTTTCGAAATACGAGAAAATGTTTCAAAGTGTCAATATGGCTTTTATGGTGGATGAAATTTCGGTAATCCTTATGCTAACAATTCTGTAGTGAATATTTGTCGAATCCGTGATGCCTGTAGATTTTTCGGAACACGGAATTTCACGATGACGGGTTCTATGTTAATTGCATGTCTATTGAGTAGAACTCTCTCCAAGAGGGTTTTTCTGTGTAAACTGCATTATATTAAAAACTAACATTAGGGGAAATCTACTAAAACAGTATATAAATTTCTATGGATAAATATGCATTGTAAGGTGGATGAAAGTTCGGTAATACACGTGTTAACAACTCATTAAAGTATGTTTGTTGAATCCATGATGCATATTAAGTGTACAGAACACGGAATGTCACGGTGAGTTAAACTAGGTAAATTACATATCTTTTGGGTACAACTCGCTCCAGGAGCATTTTTAGACCAAATCTGCCTCATTTTCAAAACTGACGTTAAAACTAACCTGTGAAATCTGAGAAAAGTATTCAAAGTGTCAGTAAGCATTTTTTGGTAGATGAAAGTGCTGTAATCCACTTGCTAACAACACTGAAGTGAATATTTGTCGAATCCGAGATGCATGCAGCGTGTTTGGAACACGGAATTTTACGGTTAGCGAATCCATGTAAATTACATGTTTATTGGTTAGAACCCGCTCCAAGAGGTTTTTGCCGTGTAATCTGACTCATTTTCAAAACTGGCATTAGGAAAAAGTTTCAAAATATGAGAAAATGCTTCAAAGTGTCAATATGGCTTTTATGGTGGATGAAATTTCGGTAATCCTTAAGCTAACAACTGTGAAGTGTATATTTGTCGAATCCGAGATGCATGTAGCGTGTTCGGAACACGGAATTTCATCGTGAGCGAATCCATGTAAATTACATGTCTATTGTTTAGGAAAAATCTCCAAGAGAATTTGCCGTGAAATCTGCCTCATTTTCGAAACTGGCATTTGGAAAGCTCTGTGAAATCAGAGAAAATGCTTCTAAGCATAAATATGCCTTGTATTGTGATGAGAGTCCTGTAATCCACATGCAAAAAACTCTGTAGTGTATTTTTGTCGAACACTTTCTGCATGTAGTGTGTTCGATACATGTAATTTCACAGCAGGAGAATATATATTATTTACATATCTATTGAGTAGAACATGCTCCAAAAGTTTTTTCCTTTGAAAAATGCCTGATTTTCGAAACTGCTATTAGGACAAAGCTGCGAAATCAGAGTAAATATTCTAGGTGTAAATATGATTGTATGGTGAATGAAAGATCTGTAATTCGAATGCAAACAACTCTGGAGTGAATATTTGTCGAATACGAGATACGTGAAGCGTGTTCGGAACACAGAATATCACGGTGAGCGAATCAATGTAAAATACATGTCCCTTGTGTAGAACATGCTCCAAGGGATTTTTGTACAAAATCTGCCTCATTTTCGAAACTGGCATTTGAAAATCCCTGTAAAATCAGAGAAATTGCTTCAAAATTTCTATATGCCTTGTATTGTGATGGAAGTTCATAAAACCAGATGCAAACAAATCTGTAGTGAATATTTGTAGAAAGCGTTATGCATGTAGCGTGATCGTATCACGGAAATTCCCGGCGATGGAAACTATGTAAATTACACATCTATTGGGTAGATCTCACTCCAAAAATTTTTTCTGAGAAAACGGCCTGATTTTCGAAACTGGCATTAGGAAAAAGCTGCAAATTCAGAATTAATGTTTCTAGGTGTAAATATGCCACGTATGGTGGATGAAAGTTCTGTAATCTACATGTTCACAACTCATTCGAGAAAGTTTGTTGAAACCATGATGCATGAAGCGTGTTCAGAAATTGGAATGTCACTATGAGGGAAACTATGTAAATTACATTTCTATTGGGAGGTACTCGCTCCACGAGAATTTTTCTGCGAATATGCCTCATTTTCAAACCTGGCATTAGGAAAAAGTTTCGAAATACGAGAAAATGTTTCAAAGTGTCAATATGGCTTTTATGGTGGATGAAATTTCGGTAATACTTATGCTAACAATTCTGTAGTGAATATTTGTCGAATCCGTGATGCCTGTAGATTTTTCGGAACACGGAATTTCACGATGACGGGTTCTATGTTAATTGCATGTCTATTGAGTAGAACTCTCTCCAAGAGGGTTTTTCTGTGTAAACTGCATTATATTAAAAACTAACATTAGGGGAAATCTACTAAATCAGTATATAAATTTCTATGTATAAATATGCATTGTAAGGTGGATGAAAGTTCAGTAATACACGTGTTCACAACTCATTAAAGTATGTTTGTTGAATCCATGATGCATATAAATTGTTCAGAACACGGAATGTCACGGTGAGTTAAACTAGGTAAATTACATACCTTTAGGTACAACTCGCTCCAGGAGCATTTTTAGACCAAATCTGCCTCATTTTCAAAACTGGCGTTAAAACTAATCTGTGAAATCTGAGAAAAGTATTCAAAGTGTCAGTAAGCATTTTTTGGTAGATGAAAGTGCTGTAATCCACTTGCTAACAACACTGAAGTGAATATTTGTCGAATCCAAGATGCATGCAGCATGTTTGGAACACGGAATTTCACGGTTAGCGAATCCATGTAAATTACATGTTTATTGGTTAGAACCCGCTCCAAGAGGTTTTTGCCGTGTAATCTGCCTCATTTTCAAAACTGGCATTAGGAAACACTTTCAAAATATGAGAAAATGCTTCAAAGTGTCAATATGGCTTTTATGGTGGATGAAATTTCGGTAATCCTTAAGCTAACAACTGTGAAGTGTATATTTGTCGAATCCGAGATGCATGTAGCGTGTTCGGAACACGGAATTTCATCGTGAGCGAATCCATGTAAATTACATGTCTATTGTTTAGGAAAAGCTCCAAGAGATTTTTGCCGTGAAATCTGCCTCATTTTCGAAACTGGCATTTGGAAA
This sequence comes from Camelus ferus, assembly GCF_009834535.1. Taxonomy (NCBI): domain Eukaryota; kingdom Metazoa; phylum Chordata; class Mammalia; order Artiodactyla; family Camelidae; genus Camelus; species Camelus ferus. The sequence continues at coordinate 42,401 of NC_045715.1, forward strand.
GCTCTGTGAAATCAGAGAAAATGCTTCTAAGCATAAATATGCCTTGTATTGTGATGAAAGTCCTGTAATCCACATGCAAACAACTCTGTAGTGTATTTTTGTCGAACACTTTCTGCATGTAGCGTGTTAGATACACGTAATTTCACAGTAGGGGAATCTATGTAATTTACATATATATAGAGTAAAACATGCTCCAACATTTTTTTCCTTTGAAAACTGCCTGATTTTCGAAACTGCTATTAGGAAAAATCTGCAAACATAGAGTAAATGTTTCTAGGTGTAAATATGACTAGTATGGTGGATGAAAATTCGTTAATCCGCATGCAACCAACTCTGTCGTGAATATTTGTCGAATCCGAGATGCATGTAGCGTGTTCGGAACACGGAAGTTCACGGTGAGCGAATCCATGTAAATTACATGTTTATTGGTTAGAACCCGCTCCAAGAGGTTTTTGCCGTGTAATCTGCCTCATTTTCAAAACTGGCATTAGGAAAAAGTTTCAAAATGTGAGAAAATGCTTCAAAGTGTCAATATGGCTTTTATGGTGGATGAAATTTCGGTAATCCTTAAGCTAACAACTGTGAAGTGTATATTTGTCGAATCCGAGATGCATGTAGCGTGTTCGGAACACGGAATTTCATCGTGAGCGAATCCATGTAAATTACATGTCTATTGTTTAGGAAAAGCTCCAAGAGAATTTGCCGTGAAATCTGCCTCATTTTCGAAACTGGCATTTGGAAAGCTCTGTGAAATCAGAGAAAATGCTTCTAAGCATAAATATGCCTTGTATTGTGATGAGAGTCCTGTAATCCACATGCAAAATCTCTGTAGTGTATTTTTGTCGAACACTTTCTGCATGTAGTGTGTTCGATACATGTAATTTCACAGCAGGAGAATATATATTATTTACATATCTATTGAGTAGAACATGCTCCAAAAGTTTTTTCCTTTGAAAAATGCCTGATTTTCGAAACTGCTATTAGGACAAAGCTGCGAAATCAGAGTAAATATTCTAGGTGTAAATATGATTGTATGGTGAATGAAAGATCTGTAATTCGCATGCAAACAACTCTGGAGTGAATATTTGTCGAATCCGAGATACATGAAGCGTGTTCGGAACACAGAATATCACGGTGAGCGAATCAATGTAAAATACATGTCATTTGTGTAGAACATGCTCCAAGGGATTTTTGTACAAAATCTGCCTCATTTTCGAAACTGGCATTTGAAAATCCCTGCAAAATCAGAGAAATTGCTTCAAAATTTCTATATGCCTTGTATTGTGATGGAAGTTCATAAACCAGATGCAAACAAATCTGTGGTGAATATTTGTAGAAAGCGTTATGCATGTAGCGTGATCGTATCACGGAAATTCCCGGCGATGGAAACTATGTAAATTACACATCTATTGGGTAGATCTCGCTCCAAAAATTTTTTCTGAGAAAACGGCCTGATTTTCGAAACTGGCATTAGGAAAAAGCTGCAAATTCAGAATTAATGTTTCTAGGTGTAAATATGCCACGTATGGTGGATGAAAGTTCTGTAATCTACATGTTCACAACTCATTCGAGAAAGTTTGTTGAAACCATGATGCATGAAGCGTGTTCAGAAATTGGAATGTCACTGTGAGGGAAACTATGTAAATTACATTTCTATTGGGAGGTACTCCCTCCACGAGAATTTTCTGCGAATATGCCTCATTTTCAAACCTGGCATTAGGAAAAGTTTCGAAATACGAGAAAATGTTTCAAAGTGTCAATATGGCTTTTATGGTGGATGAAATTTCGGTAATCCTTATGCTAACAGTTCTGTAGTGAATATTTGTCGAATCCGTGATGCCTGTAGATTTTTCGGAACACGGAATTTCACGATGACGGGTTCTATGTTAATTGCATGTCTATTGAGTAGAACTCTCTCCAAGAGGGTTTTTCTGTGTAAACTGCATTATATTAAAAACTAACATTAGGGGAAATCTACTAAATCAGTATATAAATTTCTATGGATAAATATGCATTGTAAGGTGGATGAAAGTTCGGTAATACACGTGTTAACAACTCATTAAAGTATGTTTGTTGAATCCATGATGCATATAAATTGTACAGAACACGGAATGTCACGGTGAGTTAAACTAGGTAAATTACATATCTTTTGGGTACAACTCGCTCCAGGTGCTTTTTTAGACCAAATCTGCCTCATTTTCAAAACTGACGTTAAAACTAACCTGTGAAATCTGAGAAAAGTATTCAAAGTGTCAGTAAGCATTTTTGGTAGATGAAAGTGCTGTATCCACTGGGGGTGCTAATCAACACTGAAGTGAATATTGTCGAATCCGAGATGCATGCAGCGTGTTTGGAACACGGAATTTTACGGTTAGCGAATCCATGTAAATTACATGTTAATTGGTTAGAACCCGCCTCCAAGAGGTTTTTGCCGTGTAAATCTGACTCATTTTCAAAACTGGCATTAGGAAAAAAGTTTCAAAATAATGAGAAAATGCTTCAAGTGTCAATATGGCTTTATGGTGGAATGAAATTTCGGTAATCTTAAGCTAACAACGTGAAGTGTATATTTGGTCGAATCCGAGATGCATGTAGCGTGTTCGGAAATCACGGAATTTCATCGTGAGCGAATCCATGTAAATTACATGTCGATTGTTTAGGAAAAATCTCCAAGAGAATTTGCCGTGGAAATCCTGCCTCATTTTCGAAACTGGCATTGGAAAAGCTCTGTGAAATCATATAAAATGCTTCTAAGCATAGAATATGCCTTGTAATTGTGAATGAGAGTCCTGGGTAATCCACATGCAAAAAACTCTGTAGTGTATTTTTGTCGAACACTTTCTGCATGTAGTGTGGTTCGATACATGTAATTTCACAGCAGGAGAATATATATTATTTACATATCTATTGAGTAGAACATGCTCCAAAAGTTTTTTCCTTTGAAAAATGCCTGATTTTCGAAACTGCTATTAGGACAAAGCTGCGAAATCAGAGTAAATATTCTAGGTGTAAATATGATTGTATGGTGAATGAAAGATCTGTAATTCGAATGCAAACAACTCTGGAGTGAATATTTGTCGAATACGAGATACGTGAAGCGTGTTCGGAACACAGAATATCACGGTGAGCGAATCAATGTAAAATACATGTCCCTTGTGTAGAACATGCTCCAAGGGATTTTTGTACAAAATCTGCCTCATTTTCGAAACTGGCATTTGAAAATCCCTGCAAAATCAGAGAAATTGCTTCAAAATTTCTATATGCCTTGTATTGTGATGGAAGTTCATAAAACCAGATGCAACAAATCTGTGGTGAATATTTGTAGAAAGCGTTATGCAATGTAGCGTGATCGTATCACGGAAATTCCCGGCGATGGAAACTATGTAAATTACACATCTATTGGGTAGATCTCGCTCCAAAAATTTTTTCTGAGAAAACGGCCTGATATTTTCGAAACTGGCATTAGGAAAAAGCTGCAAATTCAGAATTAATGTTTCTAGGTGTAAATATGCCACGTATGGTGGATGAAAGTTCTGTAATCTTACATGTTCACAACTCATTCGAGAAAGTTTGTTGAAACCATGATGCATGAAGCGTGTTCAGAAATTGGAATGTCACTGTGAGGGAAACTATGTAAATTACATTTCTATTGGGAGGGTACTCGCTCCACGAGAATTTTTCTGCGAATATGCCTCATTTTTCAAACCTGGCATTAGGAAAAAGTTTCGAAATAGAGAAAATGTTTCAAAGTGTCAATATGGCTTTTATGGTGGATGAAATTTCGGTAATCCTTTATGCTAACAATTCTGTAGTGAATATTTGTCGAATCCGTGATGCCTGTAGATTTTTCGGAACACGGAATTTCCACGATGACGGTGTTCTCTGTTAATTGCATGTCTATTGAGTAGAACTCTCTCCAAGAGGGTTTTTCTGTGTAAACCTGCATTATATTAAAAACTAACATTAGGGGAAAATCTACTAAATCAGTATATAAATTTCTATGTATAAATATGCATTGTAAGGTGGATGAAGTTCAGTAATACACGTGTTCTCAACTCATTAAATTATGTTTGTTGAATCCATGATGCATATAAATTGTTCAGAACACGGAATGTCACGGTGAGTTAAACTAGGTAAATTACATTTCTTTTGGGTACAACTCGCTCCAGGAGCATTTTTAGACCAAATCTGCCTCATTTTTCAAAACTGACGTTAAAACTAACCTGTGAAATCTGAGAAAAGTATTCAAAGTGTCAGTAAGCATTTTTTGGTAGATGAAAGTGCTTGTAATCCACTGCTAACAACACTGAAGTGAATATTTGTCGAATCCAAGATGCATGCAGCATGTTTGGAACACGGAATTTCACGGTTAGCGAATCCATGTAAATTACATGTTTATTGGTTAGAACCCGCTCCAAGAGGTTTTTGCCGTGTAATCTGCCTCATTTTCAAAACTGGCATTAGGAAACACTTTCAAAATATGAGAAAATGCTTCAAAGTGTCAATATGGCTTTTATGGTGGATGAAATTTCGGTAATCCTTAAGCTAACAACTGTGAAGTGTATATTTGTCGAATCCGAGATGCATGTAGCGTGTTCGGAACACGGAATTTCATCGTGAGCGAATCCATGTAAATTACATGTCTATTGTTTAGGAAAAAGCTCCAAGAGATTTTTGCCGTGAAATCTGCCTCATTTTCGAAACTGGCATTGGAAAGCTCTGTGAAATCAGAGAAAATGCTTCTAAGCATAAATATGCCTTGTATTGTGATGAAAGTCCTGTAATCCACATGCAAACAACTCTGTAGTGTATTTTTGTCGAACACTATTCTGCATGTAGCGTGTTAGATACACGTATTTCACAGTAGGGGAATCTATGTAATTTACATATATATAGAGTAAAACATGCTCCAACATTTTTTTTCCTTTGAAAACTGCCTGATTTTTCGAAACTGCCTATTAGGAAAAATCTGCAAACATAGAGTAAATGTTTCTAGGTGTAAATATGACTAGTATGGTGGATGAAAATTCGTTAATCCGCATGCAACCAACTCTGTCGTGAATATTTGTCGAATCCGAGATGCATGTAGCGTGTTCGGAACACGGAAGTTCACGGTAGAGCGAATCCATGTAAATTACATGTTTATTGGTTAGAACCCGCTCCAAGAGGTTTTTGCCGTGTAATCTGCCTCATTTTCAAAACTGGCATTAGGAAAAGTTTCAAAATGTGAGAAAATGCTTCAAAGTGTCAATTATGGCTTTTATGGTGGATGAAATTTCGGTAATCCTTAAGCTAACAACTGTGAAGTGTATATTTGTCCGAATCCGAGATGCATGTAGCGTGTTCGGAACACGGAATTTCATCGTGAGCGAATCCATGTAAATTACATGTCTATTGTTTAGGAAAAGCTCCAAGAGAATTTGCCGTGAAATCTGCCTCATTTTCGAAACTGGCATTTGGAAAGCTCTGTGAAATCAGAGAAAATGCTTCTAAGCATAAATATGCCTTGTATTGTGATGAGAGTCCTGTAAATCCACATGCAAAAACTCTGTAGTGTATTTTTGTCGAACACTTTCTGCATGTAGTGTGTTCGATACATGTAATTTCACAGCAGGAGAATATATATTATTTACATATCTATTGAGTAGAACATGCTCCAAAAGTTTTTTCCTTTGAAAAATGCCTGATTTTCGAAACTGCTATTAGGACAAACCTGCGAAATCAGAGTAAATATTCTAGGTGTAAATATGATTGTATGGTGAATGAAAGATCTGTAATTCGCATGCAAACAACTCTGGAGTGAATATTTGTCGAATCCGAGATACATGAAGCGTGTTCGGAACACAGAATATCACGGTGAGCGAATCAATGTAAAATAAATGTCCCTTGTGTAGAACATGCTCCAAGGGATTTTTGTACAAAATCTGCCTCATTTCGAAACTGGCATTTGAAAATCCCTGCAAAATCAGAGAATTGCTTCAAAATTTCTATATGCCTTGTATTGTGATGGAAGTTCATAAAACCAGATGCAAACAAATCTGTGGTGAATATTTGTAGAAAGCGTTATGCATGTAGCGTGATCGTATCACGGAAATTCCCGGCGATGGAAACTATGTAAATTACACATCTATTGGGTAGATCTCGCTCCAAAAATTTTTTCTGAGAAAACGGCCTGATTTTCGAAACTGGCATTAGGAAAAAGCTGCAAATTCAGAATTAATGTTTCTAGGTGTAAATATGCCACGTATGGTGGATGAAAGTTCTGTAATCTACATGTTCACAACTCATTCGAGAAAGTTTGTTGAAACCATGATGCATGAAGCGTGTTCAGAAATTGGAATGTCACTCTGAGGGAAACTATGTAAATTACATTTCTATTGGGAGATACTCGCTCCACGAGAATTTTTCTGCGAATATGCCTCATTTTCAAACCTGGCATTAGGAAAGTGTTTTCAAAATATGAGAAAATGTTTCAAAGTGTCAATATGGCTATTATGATGGATGAAATTTCGGTAATCATTATGCTAACAACTCTGTAGTGAATATTTGTCGAATCCGTGATGCATGTAGGTTTTTCGGAACACGGAATTTCACGATGACGGGTTGTATGTTAATTGCATGTCTATTGAGTAGAACTCTCTCCAAGAGGATTTTTCTGTATAAACTGCATTATATTAAAAACTAACATTAGGGGGAAATCTACTAAATCAGTATATAAATTTCTATGTATAAATATGCATTGTAAGGTGGATGAAAGTTCGGTAATACACGTGTTCACAACTCATTAAATTATGTTTGTTGAATCCATGATGCATATAAAGTGTTCAGAAGACGGAATGTCCCGGTGAGTGAAACTAGGTAAATTACATATCTTTTGGGTACAACTCGCTCCAGGAGCACTTTTAGACCAAATCTGCCTCATTTTCAAAACTGGCGTTAAAACTAACCTGTGAAATCTGAGAAAAGTATTCAAAGTGTCAGTAAGCCTTTTATGGTAGATGAAAGTGCTGTTATCCACTTGCTAACAACTCTGTAGTGAATATTTTTCGAATCCGAGATACATGAAGCGTGTTTGGAACACGGAATTTCACGGTTAGCGAATCCATGTAAATTACAAGTCTACTGGTTAGAACGTGCTCCAAGAATTTTTTGCCGTGAAATCTGCCTCATTTTCAAGACTGACGTTTGGAAAGCTCTGTGAAATCGGAGAAAATGCTTCTAAGCATCAATATGCCTTGTATTGTGATGAAATTCCTGTAATCCACATGCAAACAACTCTTGTAGTGTATTTTTGTCGAAACCATTCTGCATGTAGCGTGTTTCTATACACGTAATGTTCACAGCAGGAGAATATATTTAATTAACATATCTATTGAGTGGGACATGCTCCAAATTTTTTTCCTTTGAAAAGAGCCTGATTTTCGAAACTGCTATTAGGACAAAGCTGAGAACATAGAGTAAATGTTTCTAGGTGTAAATAGGATTGTATGTTGGATGAAAGATCGGTAATCCGCATGCAAACAACTCTGGAGTGAGTATTTGTCGAATCCGAGATACATGAAGCGTGTTCGGAACACAGAATATCACGGTGAACGAATCAATATAAAATACATGTCCCTTGTGTAGAACACGCTCCAAGAGATTTTCTGCGAAATCTGCCTCATTTTCGAAACTGGCATTTGAAAATCCCTGCAAAATCAGAGAAAATGCTTCAAGTTTCAATATGCCTTGTATTTTGATGGAAGTTCGTAAAACCACATGCAAACAAATCTGTGGTGAATATTTGTAGAAAGCATTATGCATGTAGCGTGATCGTATCACGGAAATTCCCGGCGATGGAATCTATGTAAATTACACATCTATTGGGTAGAACTCGCTCCAAAAATTTTTTTCTGAGGAAACAGCCTGATTTTCGAAACTGGCATTAGGAAAAAGCTGCAAATTCAGAATTAATGTTTCTAGGTGTAATATGCCATGTATGGTGGATGAAAGTTCTGTAATCTACATGTTTACAACTCATTCGAGAAAGTTTGTTGAAACCATGATGCATGAAGCATGTTCAGGAAATTGGAATGTCACTGTGAGGGAAACTATGTAAATTATATTTCTATTGGGAAGTACTCGCTCCACGAGAATTTTTCTGCGAATATGCCTCATTTTCAAACCTGGCATTAGGAAAATGTTTCAAAATATGAGAAAATGTTTCAAAGTGTCAATATGGCTTTTATGATGGATGAAATTTCGGTAATCATTATGCTAACAACTCTGTAGTGAATATTTGTCGAATCCGTGATGCATGTAGGTTTTTTCGGAACACGGAATTTCACGATGACGGGTTTCTATGTAAATTGCATGTCTATTGGGTAGAACTCGATCCAAGAGGATTTTTCTGTGTAAACTGCATTATTTAAAAACTGACATTAGGGGAAATCTTCTAAATCTGAATAGAAATTTCTATGTATATATTTGCATTGTAAGGTGGATTAAAGTTCGGTAATACACATGTTCACAACTCATTAAAGCATGTTTGTTGAATCCATAATGCATGCAACGTGTTCAGAACATGGAATGTCACGGCGAGTGAAGCTAGGTAAATTACATATCTTTTGGGTACAACTCACTCCAAGAGCATTTCTCTGCCAAATCTGCCTCATTTCAAAACTGGCGTTAAAACTAACCTCCAAAATGTGAGAAAATCCTTCCAAATGTCAGTAAGCCTTGTATGGTGAATGAAAGTGCTGTAATCCACTTGCTAACAACTCTGTAGTGAATACTATTCTAATACGATATGTATGCAGCGTGTTCGGAACACGGAATTTTCACGGTGAGCGAATCCATGTAAATTATATATCTATTGTTTAGAACACGCTCCAGAGGTTTTTGCCGTGAAATCTGCCTCATTTTCGAAACTGGCGTCTGGAAATCTCTGTGAAATAGGAGAAAATGCTTCTAACCATCAATATGCCTTGTATTGTTGTGAAAGTCCTGTAATCCACATGCAAACAACCCTGTTGTAGATTTTTGTTGAAACCTTTCTGCATGTAGCGTGTTCGATACACGTAAATTCACAGCGGGAGAGTAAATGTAATTTACATATCTATAGAGTAAAAATGCTTCAACATTTTTTTCCTTTGAAACTTGCCTGATTTTCGAAATGCTATTAGGACAAAGCTGCCAACTCAGAGTAAATGATTCTAAGTGTAAATATGACTTGTATGGTGGATGAAAACTCGGTAATCTGCATGCAACCAACTCTGTAGTGAATATTTGTCGAATCCGAGATACATGAAGCGTGTTCGGATCACAGAATATCACAGTGAGCGAATCAATGTGAAATACATGTCCCTTGTGTAGAACACGCTCCAAGAGATTTTTCTGCGAAATCTGCCTCATTTTCGAAACTGACATTTGAAAATCCCTGCAAAATCAGGGAAAATGCTTCAAAATTTCTATATGCCTTGTATTGTGATGGAAGTTCATAAAATCAAATGCAAACAATTCTGTGGTGAATATTTGTAGAAAGCGTTATGCATGTAGCGTGATCGTATCACGGAAATTCCCGGCGATGGAATCTATGTAAATTACACATCTATAGGGTAGAACTCGCTCCAAAAATTTTTTCTGAGAAAACGGCCTGATTTTCGAAACTGGCATTAGGAAAAAGCTGCAAATTCAGAATTAATGTTTCTAGGTGTAAATATGCCATGTATGGTGGGTGAAAGTTCTGTAATCTACATGTTCACAAGTCATTCGAGAAAGTTTGTTGAAACCATGATGCATGAATCGTGTTCAGAAATTGGAATGTCACTGTGAGGGAAATTATGTAAATTAAATTTCTATTGGGAAGTACTCGCTCCACGAGAATTTTCCTGCGAATATGCCTCATTTTCAAACCTGGCATTAGAAAAAAGTTTGAAATATGAGAAAATGTTTCAGAGTGTCAATATGGCTTTTATGGTGGATGAAATTTCGGTAATCCTTATGCTAACAACTCAGTAGTGAATATTTGTCGAATCCGAGATCCATGAAGCGTGTTCGGAACAGGAATTTCACGATGACGGGTTCTATGTAAATTGCATATCTATTGGGTAGAAATCGTTCTAAGAGGATTTTTCTGTGTAAACTGCATTATTTCAAAACTGACATTAGGAGAAATCTAAATCAGAATAGAACTTTCTATGTATATATTTGCATTGTAAAGTGGATTAAAGTTCGGTAATACACATGTTCACAACTCATTAAAGCATGTTTGTTGAATCCGTAATGCATGCAACGTGTTCAGAACACGGAATGTCACGGCGAGTGAAACTATGTAAATTACATATCTTTTGGGTACAACTCACTCCAAGAGCATTTCTCTGCCAAATCTGCCTCATTTCAAAACTGGCGTTAATACTAACCTCCAAAATGTGAGAAAATCCTTCCAAATATCAGTAAGGCCTTGTATGGTGAATGAAAGTGCTGTAATCCACTTGCTAACAACTCTGTAGTGAATATTATTCTAATACGATATGTATGCAGCGTGTTCGGAACACGGAATTTTCCGGTTAGCGAATCCATGTAAATTACAAGTCTACTGGTTAGAACGTGCTCCAAGAATTTTTTGCCGTGAAATCTGCCTCATTTTCAAGACTGACGTTTGGAAAGCTCTGTGAAATCAGAGAAAATGCTTCTAAGCAACAATATGCCTTGTATTGTTTTGAAAGTCCTGTAATCCTCATGCAAACAACCCTGTAGTGTATTTTTTCGAAACATCTCTGCATGTAGTGTGTACGATACACGTAAATTCACAGCGGGAGAATCTATGTAATTTACATATCTATTGAGTAGAAAATGCTTCAACATTTTTTTCCTTTGAAAACTGCCTGATTTTCGAAACTGCTATTAGGACAAAGCTGCCAACTAACAGTAAACTATTCTAAGTGTAAATATGACTTGTATAGTGGATGAAAATTCGGTAATCTGCATGCAGACATCTCTGTAGTGAATATTTGTCGAATCCGAGATACATGAAGCGTTTTTGGATCACAGAATATTACAGTGAGCGAATCTATGTGAAATACATCTCTTGGGTAGAACTCACTGCAAGAGATTTTACTGTGAAATCTGCCTCATTTTCGATACTGGCAATTGAAAATATCTGCAAAATCAGAGAAAATGCTCCAAAGTGTCAATATGCTTTTTATTCTGATGGAAGTGCGTAAAACCACATGCAAACAAATCTGTGTTGAATATTTGTAGAAAGCGTTATGCATGTAGCGTGTTCGTATCACGGAAAATCCCGGCGATGGTATCTATATAAATTACACATCTATTGGGTAGAACTCGCTCCAAAAATTTTTTCTGATAAAACGGCCTGATTTTCGAAAATGGCATTAGGAAAAAGCTGCAAATTCAGAATTAATGTTTCTATGAGTAAATATGCCATGTATTGTGTTGAAAGTCCTGTAATCCACATGCAAACAACTCTGTAGTGTATTTTTCTCGAATCCTTTCTGCATGTAGCGTGTTCGATACACGTAATTTCACAGCAGGAGAATATATGTAATTTACATATCTATTGAGTGGGACATGCTCCAAAAATTTTTTCCTTTGAAAAGAGCCTGATTTTCGAAACTGCTATTAGGACAAAGCTGCGAACATAGAGTAAATGTTTCTAGGTGTAAATATGACTAGTATGGTGGATGAAAATTCGGTAATCCGCATGCAGCCTACACTGTAGTGAATATTTGTCGAATCCGAGATACATGAAGCGTGTTTGGAACACAGAATATCACGGTGAGCGAATCTATGTAAAATATATGTCTCTTGGGTAGAACTGGATCAAAGAGATTTTTCTGCGAAATCTACCTCATTTTCAAAACTGGCAATTGAAAATCTCTGCAAAATCAGAGAAAATGCTTCAAAGAGTATATATGGCTTTTATGGTGAATGAAAGTTCGGTAATCCTTATGCTAACAACTCAGTAGTGAATATTTGTCGAATCCGAGATCCATGAAGCGTGTTCGGAACAGGAATTTCACGATGACGGGTTCTATGTAAATTGCATATCTATTGGGTAGAAATCGTTCTAAGAGGATTTTTCTGTGTAAACTGCATTATTTAAAAACTGACATTACGAGAAATCTTCTAAATCAGAATAGAACTTTCTATGTATATATTTGCATTGTAAGGTGGATTAAAGTTCGGTAATACACATGTTCACAACTCATTAAAGCATGTTTGTTGAATCCGTAATGCATGCAACGTGTTCAGAACACGGAATGTCACGGCGAGTGAAACTAGGTAAATTACATATCTTTTGGGTACAACTCACTCCAAGAGCATTTCTCTGCCAAATCTGCCTCATTTCAAAACTGGCGTTAAAACTAACCTCCAAAATGTGAGAAAATCCTTCCAAATGTCAGTAAGCCTTGTATGGTGAATGAAAGTGCTGTAATCCACTTGCTAACAACTCTGTAGTGAATATTATTCTAATACGATATGTACGCAGCGTTTTCGGAACACGGAATTTCACGGTGAGCGAATCCATGTAAATTATATATCTATTGTTTAGAACACGCTCCAGAGGTTTTTGCCGTGAAATCTGCCTCATTTTCGAAACTGGCGTCTGGAAATCTCTGTGAAATAGGAGAAAATGCTTCTAACCATCAATATGCCTTGTATTGTTGTGAAAGTCCTGTAATCCACATGCAAACAACCCTGTTGTAGATTTTTGTTGAAACCTTTCTGCATGTAGCGTGTTCGATACACGTAAATTCACAGCGGGAGAGTAAATGTAATTTACATATCTATAGAGTAAAAATGCTTCAACATTTTTTTCCTTTGAAACCTGCCTGATTTTCGAAACTGCTATTAGGACAAAGCTGCGAACTCAGAGTAAATGATTCTAAGTGTAAATATGACTTGTATGGTGGATGAAAATTCGGTAATCTGCATGCAACCAACTCTGTAGTGAATATTTGTCGAATCCGAGATACATGAAGCGTGTTCGGATCACAGAATATCACGGTGAGCGAATCAATGTGAAATACATGTCCCTTGTGTAGAACACGCTCCAAGAGTTTTTTCTGCGAAATCTGCCTCATTTTCGAAACTGACATTTGAAATTCCCGGCAAAATCAGAGAAAATGCTTCAGTTTCAATATGCCTTGTAATGTGATGGAAGATCGTGAAACCAGATGCAAACAAATCTGTGGTGAATATTTGTAGAAAGCATTATGCATGTAGCGTGATCGTATCACGAATTTCCCGGCGATGGAATCTATGTAAATTACATATCTATTGGGTAGATCTCGCTCCAAAAATTTTTTCTGAGAAAACAGCCTGATTTTCGAAACTGGCATTAGGAAAAAGCTGCAAATTCAGAATTAATGTTTCTAGGTGTAAATATGCCATGTATGGAGGATGAAAGTTCTGTAATCTAAATGTTTACAACTCATTCGAGAAAGTTTGTTGAAACCATGATGCATGAAGCATGTTCAGAAATTGGAATGTCACTGTGAGGGAAACTATGTAAATTATATTTCTATTGGGAAGTACTCGCTCCACGAGAATTTTTCTGCGAATATGCCTCATTTTCAAACCTGGCATTAGGAAAGTGTTTCAAAATATGAGAAAATGTTTCAAAGTGTCAATATGGCTATTATGATGGATGAAATTTCGGTAATCATTATGCTAACAACTCTGTAGTGAATATTTGTCGAATCCGTGATGCATGTAGGTTTTTCGGAACACGGAATTTCACGATGACGGGTTGTATGTTAATTGCATGTCTATTGAGTAGAACTCTCTCCAAGAGGATTTTTCTGTATAAACTGCATTATATTAAAAACTAACATTAGGGGAAATCTACTAAATCAGTATATAAATTTCTATGTATAAATATGCATTGTAAGGTGGATGAAGTTCGGTAATACACGTGTTCACAACTCATTAAATTATGTTTGTTGAATCCATGATGCATATAAAGTGTTCAGAAGACGGAATGTCCTGGTGAGTGAAACTAGGTAAATTACATATCTTTTGGGTACAACTCGCTCCAGGAGCACTTTTAGACCAAATCTGCCTCATTTTCAAAACTGGCGTTAAAACTAACCTGTGAAATCTGAGAAAAGTATTCAAAGTGTCAGTAAGCCTTTTATGGTAGATGAAAGTGCTGTTATCCACTTGCTAACAACTCTGTAGTGAATATTTTTCGAATCCGAGATACATGAAGCGTGTTTGGAACACGGAATTTCACGGTTAGCGAATCCATGTAAATTACAAGTCTACTGGTTAGAACGTGCTCCAAGAATTTTTTGCCGTGAAATCTGCCTCATTTTCAAGACTGACGTTTGGAAAGCTCTGTGAAATCAGAGAAAATGCTTCTAAGCATCAATATGCCTTGTATTGTGATGAAATTCCTGTAATCCACATGCAAACAACTCTGTAGTGTATTTTTGTCGAAACCATTCTGCATGTAGCGTGTTCGATACACGTAATTTCACAGCAGGAGAATATATTTAATTAACATATCTATTGAGTGGGACATGCTCCAAATTTTTTTCCTTTGAAAAGAGCCTGATTTTCGAAACTGCTATTAGGACAAAGCTGAGAACATAGAGTAAATGTTTCTAGGTGTAAATAGGATTGAATGTTGGATGAAAGATCGGTAATCCGCATGCAAACAACTCTGGAGTGAGTATTTGTCGAATCCGAGATACATGAAGCGTGTTCGGAACACAGAATATCACGGTGAACGAATCAATATAAAATACATGTCCCTTGTGTAGAACACGCCCCAAGAGATTTTTCTGCGAAATCTGCCTCATTTTCGAAACTGACATTTGAAAATCCCTGCAAAATCAGAGAAAATGCTTCAAAGTTTCAATATGCCTTGTATTGTGATGGACGTTCGTAAAACCACATGCAAACAAATCTGTGGTGAATATTTGTAGAAAGCATTATGCATGTAGCGTGATCGTATCACGGAAATTCCCGGCGATGGAATCTATGTAAATTACACATCTATTGGGTAGATCTCGCTCCAAAAATTTTTTCTGAGAAAACAGCCTGATTTTCGAAACTGGCATTAGGAAAAAGCTGCAAATTCAGAATTAATGTTTCTAGGTGTAAATATGCCATGTATGGTGGATGAAAGTTCTGTAATCTACATGTTTACAACTCATTCGAGAAAGTTTGTTGAAACCATGATGCATGAAGCATGTTCAGAAATTGGAATGTCACTGTGAGGGAAACTATGTAAATTACATTTCTATTGGGAGATACTCGCTCCACGAGAATTTTTCTGCGAATATGCCTCATTTTCAAACCTGGCATTAGGAAAGTGTTTCAAAATATGAGAAAATGTTTCAAAGTGTCAATATGGCTATTATGATGGATGAAATTTCGGTAATCATTATGCTAACAACTCTGTAGTGAATATTTGTCGAATCCGTGATGCATGTAGGTTTTTCGGAACACGGAATTTCACGATGACGGGTTGTATGTTAATTGCATGTCTATTGAGTAGAACTCTCTCCAAGAGGATTTTTCTGTATAAACTGCATTATATTAAAAACTAACATTAGGGGAAATCTACTAAATCAGTATATAAATTTCTATGTATAAATATGCATTGTAAGGTGGATGAAAGTTCGGTAATACACGTGTTCACAACTCATTAAATTATGTTTGTTGAATCCATGATGCATATAAAGTGTTCAGAAGACGGAATGTCCCGGTGAGTGAAACTAGGTAAATTACATATCTTTTGGGTACAACTCGCTCCAGGAGCACTTTTAGACCAAATCTGCCTCATTTTCAAAACTGGCGTTAAAACTAACCTGTGAAATCTGAGAAAAGTATTCAAAGTGTCAGTAAGCCTTTTATGGTAGATGAAAGTGCTGTTATCCACTTGCTAACAACTCTGTAGTGAATATTTTTCGAATCCGAGATACATGAAGCGTGTTTGGAACACGGAATTTCACGGTTAGCGAATCCATGTAAATTACAAGTCTACTGGTTAGAACGTGCTCCAAGAATTTTTTGCCGTGAAATCTGCCTCATTTTCAAGACTGACGTTTGGAAAGCTCTGTGAAATCGGAGAAAATGCTTCTAAGCATCAATATGCCTTGTATTGTGATGAAATTCCTGTAATCCACATGCAAACAACTCTGTAGTGTATTTTTGTCGAAACCATTCTGCATGTAGCGTGTTCTATACACGTAATTTCACAGCAGGAGAATATATTTAATTAACATATCTATTGAGTGGGACATGCTCCAAATTTTTTTCCTTTGAAAAGAGCCTGATTTTCGAAACTGCTATTAGGACAAAGCTGAGAACATAGAGTAAATGTTTCTAGGTGTAAATAGGATTGTATGTTGGATGAAAGATCGGTAATCCGCATGCAAACAACTCTGGAGTGAGTATTTGTCGAATCCGAGATACATGAAGCGTGTTCGGAACACAGAATATCACGGTGAACGAATCAATATAAAATACATGTCCCTAGTGTAGAACACGCTCCAAGAGATTTTTCTGCGAAATCTGCCTCATTTTCGAAACTGACATTTGAAAATCCCTGCAAAATCAGAGAAAATGCTTCAAAGTTTCAATATGCCTTGTATTGTGATGGAAGTTCGTAAAACCACATGCAAACAAATCTGTGGTGAATATTTGTAGAAAGCATTATGCATGTAGCATGATCGTATCACGGAAATTCCCGGCGATGGAATCTATGTAAATTACACATCTATTGGGTAGAACTCGCTCCAAAAATTTTTTCTGAGGAAACAGCCTGATTTTCGAAACTGGCATTAGGAAAAAGCTGCAAATTCAGAATTAATGTTTCTAGGTGTAAATATGCCATGTATGGTGGATGAAAGTTCTGTAATCTACATGTTTACAACTCATTCGAGAAAGTTTGTTGAAACCATGATGCATGAAGCATGTTCAGAAATTGGAATGTCACTGTGAGGGAAACTATGTAAATTATATTTCTATTGGGAAGTACTCGCTCCACGAGAATTTTTCTGCGAATATGCCTCATTTTCAAACCTGGCATTAGGAAAATGTTTCAAAATATGAGAAAATGTTTCAAAGTGTCAATATGGCTTTTATGATGGATGAAATTTCGGTAATCATTATGCTAACAACTCTGTAGTGAATATTTGTCGAATCCGTGATGCATGTAGGTTTTTCGGAACACGGAATTTCACGATGACGGGTCCTATGTAAATTGCATGTCTATTGGGTAGAACTCGATCCAAGAGGATTTTTCTGTGTAAACTGCATTATTTAAAAACTGACATTAGGGGAAATCTTCTAAATCTGAATAGAAATTTCTATGTATATATTTGCATTGTAAGGTGGATTAAAGTTCGGTAATACACATGTTCACAACTCATTAAAGCATGTTTGTTGAATCCATAATGCATGCAACGTGTTCAGAACATGGAATGTCACGGCGAGTGAAGCTAGGTAAATTACATATCTTTTGGGTACAACTCACTCCAAGAGCATTTCTCTGCCAAATCTGCCTCATTTCAAAACTGGCGTTAAAACTAACCTCCAAAATGTGAGAAAATCCTTCCAAATGTCAGTAAGCCTTGTATGGTGAATGAAAGTGCTGTAATCCACTTGCTAACAACTCTGTAGTGAATACTATTCTAATACGATATGTATGCAGCGTGTTCGGAACACGGAATTTCACGGTGAGCGAATCCATGTAAATTATATATCTATTGTTTAGAACACGCTCCAGAGGTTTTTGCCGTGAAATCTGCCTCATTTTCGAAACTGGCGTCTGGAAATCTCTGTGAAATAGGAGAAAATGCTTCTAACCATCAATATGCCTTGTATTGTTGTGAAAGTCCTGTAATCCACATGCAAACAACCCTGTTGTAGATTTTTGTTGAAACCTTTCTGCATGTAGCGTGTTCGATACACGTAAATTCACAGCGGGAGAGTAAATGTAATTTACATATCTATAGAGTAAAAATGCTTCAACATTTTTTTCCTTTGAAACCTGCCTGATTTTCGAAATGCTATTAGGACAAAGCTGCCAACTCAGAGTAAATGATTCTAAGTGTAAATATGACTTGTATGGTGGATGAAAACTCGGTAATCTGCATGCAACCAACTCTGTAGTGAATATTTGTCGAATCCGAGATACATGAAGCGTGTTCGGATCACAGAATATCACGGTGAGCGAATCAATGTGAAATACATGTCCCTTGTGTAGAACACGCTCCAAGAGATTTTTCTGCGAAATCTGCCTCATTTTCGAAACTGACATTTGAAAATCCCTGCAAAATCAGGGAAAATGCTTCAAAATTTCTATATGCCTTGTATTGTGATGGAAGTTCATAAAATCAAATGCAAACAATTCTGTGGTGAATATTTGTAGAAAGCGTTATGCATGTAGCGTGATCGTATCACGGAAATTCCCGGCGATGGAATCTATGTAAATTACACATCTATAGGGTAGAACTCGCTCCAAAAATTTTTTCTGAGAAAACGGCCTGATTTTCGAAACTGGCATTAGGAAAAAGCTGCAAATTCAGAATTAATGTTTCTAGGTGTAAATATGCCATGTATGGTGGGTGAAAGTTCTGTAATCTACATGTTCACAAGTCATTCGAGAAAGTTTGTTGAAACCATGATGCATGAATCGTGTTCAGAAATTGGAATGTCACTGTGAGGGAAATTATGTAAATTAAATTTCTATTGGGAAGTACTCGCTCCACGAGAATTTTCCTGCGAATATGCCTCATTTTCAAACCTGGCATTAGAAAAAAGTTTGAAATATGAGAAAATGTTTCAGAGTGTCAATATGGCTTTTATGGTGGATGAAATTTCGGTAATCCTTATGCTAACAACTCAGTAGTGAATATTTGTCGAATCCGAGATCCATGAAGCGTGTTCGGAACAGGAATTTCACGATGACGGGTTCTATGTAAATTGCATATCTATTGGGTAGAAATCGTTCTAAGAGGATTTTTCTGTGTAAACTGCATTATTTCAAAACTGACATTAGGAGAAATCTAAATCAGAATAGAACTTTCTATGTATATATTTGCATTGTAAAGTGGATTAAAGTTCGGTAATACACATGTTCACAACTCATTAAAGCATGTTTGTTGAATCCGTAATGCATGCAACGTGTTCAGAACACGGAATGTCACGGCGAGTGAAACTATGTAAATTACATATCTTTTGGGTACAACTCACTCCAAGAGCATTTCTCTGCCAAATCTGCCTCATTTCAAAACTGGCGTTAATACTAACCTCCAAAATGTGAGAAAATCCTTCCAAATATCAGTAAGCCTTGTATGGTGAATGAAAGTGCTGTAATCCACTTGCTAACAACTCTGTAGTGAATATTATTCTAATACGATATGTATGCAGCGTGTTCGGAACACGGAATTTTCCGGTTAGCGAATCCATGTAAATTACAAGTCTACTGGTTAGAACGTGCTCCAAGAATTTTTTGCCGTGAAATCTGCCTCATTTTCAAGACTGACGTTTGGAAAGCTCTGTGAAATCAGAGAAAATGCTTCTAAGCAACAATATGCCTTGTATTGTTTTGAAAGTCCTGTAATCCTCATGCAAACAACCCTGTAGTGTATTTTTTCGAAACATCTCTGCATGTAGTGTGTACGATACACGTAAATTCACAGCGGGAGAATCTATGTAATTTACATATCTATTGAGTAGAAAATGCTTCAACATTTTTTTCCTTTGAAAACTGCCTGATTTTCGAAACTGCTATTAGGACAAAGCTGCCAACTAACAGTAAACTATTCTAAGTGTAAATATGACTTGTATAGTGGATGAAAATTCGGTAATCTGCATGCAGACATCTCTGTAGTGAATATTTGTCGAATCCGAGATACATGAAGCGTTTTTGGATCACAGAATATTACAGTGAGCGAATCTATGTGAAATACATCTCTTGGGTAGAACTCACTGCAAGAGATTTTACTGTGAAATCTGCCTCATTTTCGATAATGGCAATTGAAAATATCTGCAAAATCAGAGAAAATGCTCCAAAGTGTCAATATGCTTTTTATTCTGATGGAAGTGCGTAAAACCACATGCAAACAAATCTGTGTTGAATATTTGTAGAAAGCGTTATGCATGTAGTGTGTTCGTATCACGGAAAATCCCGGCGATGGTATCTATATAAATTACACATCTATTGGGTAGAACTCGCTCCAAAAATTTTTTCTGATAAAACGGCCTGATTTTCGAAAATGGCATTAGGAAAAAGCTGCAAATTCAGAATTAATGTTTCTATGAGTAAATATGCCATGTATTGTGTTGAAAGTCCTGTAATCCACATGCAAACAACTCTGTAGTGTATTTTTCTCGAATCCTTTCTGCATGTAGCGTGTTCGATACACGTAATTTCACAGCAGGAGAATATATGTAATTTACATATCTATTGAGTGGGACATGCTCCAAAAATTTTTTCCTTTGAAAAGAGCCTGATTTTCGAAACTGCTATTAGGACAAAGCTGCGAACATAGAGTAAATGTTTCTAGGTGTAAATATGACTAGTATGGTGGATGAAAATTCGGTAATCCGCATGCAGCCTACACTGTAGTGAATATTTGTCGAATCCGAGATACATGAAGCGTGTTTGGAACACAGAATATCACGGTGAGCGAATCTATGTAAAATATATGTCTCTTGGGTAGAACTGGATCAAAGAGATTTTTTCTGCGAAATCTACCTCATTTTCAAAACTGGCAATTGAAAATCTCTGCAAAATCAGAGAAAATGCTTCAAAGAGTATATATGGCTTTTATGGTGAATGAAAGTTCGGTAATCCTTATGCTAACAACTCAGTAGTGAATATTTGTCGAATCCGAGATCCATGAAGCGTGTTCGGAACAGGAATTTCACGATGACGGGTTCTATGTAAATTGCATATCTATTGGGTAGAAATCGTTCTAAGAGGATTTTTCTGTGTAAACTGCATTATTTAAAAACTGACATTACGAGAAATCTTCTAAATCAGAATAGAACTTTCTATGTATATATTTGCATTGTAAGGTGGATTAAAGTTCGGTAATACACATGTTCACAACTCATTAAAGCATGTTTGTTGAATCCGTAATGCATGCAACGTGTTCAGAACACGGAATGTCACGGCGAGTGAAACTAGGTAAATTACATATCTTTTGGGTACAACTCACTCCAAGAGCATTTCTCTGCCAAATCTGCCTCATTTCAAAACTGGCGTTAAAACTAACCTCCAAAATGTGAGAAAATCCTTCCAAATGTCAGTAAGCCTTGTATGGTGAATGAAAGTGCTGTAATCCACTTGCTAACAACTCTGTAGTGAATATTATTCTAATACGATATGTACGCAGCGTTTTCGGAACACGGAATTTCACGGTGAGCGAATCCATGTAAATTATATATCTATTGTTTAGAACACGCTCCAGAGGTTTTTGCCGTGAAATCTGCCTCATTTTCGAAACTGGCGTCTGGAAATCTCTGTGAAATAGGAGAAAATGCTTCTAACCATCAATATGCCTTGTATTGTTGTGAAAGTCCTGTAATCCACATGCAAACAACCCTGTTGTAGATTTTTGTTGAAACCTTTCTGCATGTAGCGTGTTCGATACACGTAAATTCACAGCGGGAGAGTAAATGTAATTTACATATCTATAGAGTAAAAATGCTTCAACATTTTTTTCCTTTGAAACCTGCCTGATTTTCGAAACTGCTATTAGGACAAAGCTGCGAACTCAGAGTAAATGATTCTAAGTGTAAATATGACTTGTATGGTGGATGAAAATTCGGTAATCTGCATGCAACCAACTCTGTAGTGAATATTTGTCGAATCCGAGATACATGAAGCGTGTTCGGATCACAGAATATCACGGTGAGCGAATCAATGTGAAATACATGTCCCTTGTGTAGAACACGCTCCAAGAGTTTTTTCTGCGAAATCTGCCTCATTTTCGAAACTGACATTTGAAATTCCCGGCAAAATCAGAGAAAATGCTTCAGTTTCAATATGCCTTGTAATGTGATGGAAGATCGTGAAACCAGATGCAAACAAATCTGTGGTGAATATTTGTAGAAAGCATTATGCATGTAGCGTGATCGTATCACGAAATTCCCGGCGATGGAATCTATGTAAATTACATATCTATTGGGTAGATCTCGCTCCAAAAATTTTTTCTGAGAAAACAGCCTGATTTTCGAAACTGGCATTAGGAAAAAGCTGCAAATTCAGAATTAATGTTTCTAGGTGTAAATATGCCATGTATGGTGGATGAAAGTTCTGTAATCTACATGTTTACAACTCATTCGAGAAAGTTTGTTGAAACCATGATGCATGAAGCATGTTCAGAAATTGGAATGTCACTGTGAGGGAAACTATGTAAATTATATTTCTATTGGGAAGTACTCGCTCCACGAGAATTTTTCTGCGAATATGCCTCATTTTCAAACCTGGCATTAGGAAAGTGTTTCAAAATATGAGAAAATGTTTCAAAGTGTCAATATGGCTATTATGATGGATGAAATTTCGGTAATCATTATGCTAACAACTCTGTAGTGAATATTTGTCGAATCCGTGATGCATGTAGGTTTTTCGGAACACGGAATTTCACGATGACGGGTTGTATGTTAATTGCATGTCTATTGAGTAGAACTCTCTCCAAGAGGATTTTTCTGTATAAACTGCATTATATTAAAAACTAACATTAGGGGAAATCTACTAAATCAGTATATAAATTTCTATGTATAAATATGCATTGTAAGGTGGATGAAGTTCGGTAATACACGTGTTCACAACTCATTAAATTATGTTTGTTGAATCCATGATGCATATAAAGTGTTCAGAAGACGGAATGTCCCGGTGAGTGAAACTAGGTAAATTACATATCTTTTGGGTACAACTCGCTCCAGGAGCACTTTTAGACCAAATCTGCCTCATTTTCAAAACTGGCGTTAAAACTAACCTGTGAAATCTGAGAAAAGTATTCAAAGTGTCAGTAAACCTTTTATGGTAGATGAAAGTGCTGTTATCCACTTGCTAACAACTCTGTAGTGAATATTTTTCGAATCCGAGATACATGAAGCGTGTTTGGAACACGGAATTTCACGGTTAGCGAATCCATGTAAATTACAAGTCTACTGGTTAGAACGTGCTCCAAGAATTTTTTGCCGTGAAATCTGCCTCATTTTCAAGACTGACGTTTGGAAAGCTCTGTGAAATCGGAGAAAATGCTTCTAAGCATCAATATGCCTTGTATTGTGATGAAATTCCTGTAATCCACATGCAAACAACTCTGTAGTGTATTTTTGTCGAAACCATTCTGCATGTAGCGTGTTCGATACACGTAATTTCACAGCAGGAGAATATATTTAATTAACATATCTATTGAGTGGGACATGCTCCAAATTTTTTTCCTTTGAAAAGAGCCTGATTTTCGAAACTGCTATTAGGACAAAGCTGAGAACATAGAGTAAATGTTTCTAGGTGTAAATAGGATTGTATGTTGGATGAAAGATCGGTAATCCGCATGCAAACAACTCTGGAGTGAGTATTTGTCGAATCCGAGATACATGAAGCGTGTTCGGAACACAGAATATCACGGTGAACGAATCAATATAAAATACATGTCCCTTGTGTAGAACACGCCCCCAAGAGATTTTTCTGCGAAATCTGCCTCATTTTCGAAACTGACATTTGAAAATCCCTGCAAAATCAGAGAAAATGCTTCAAAGATTCAATATGCCTTGTATTGTGATGGACGTTCGTAAAACCACATGCAAACAAATCTGTGGTGAATATTTGTAGAAAGCATTATGCATGTAGCGTGATCGTATCACGGAAATTCCCGGCGATGGAATCTATGTAAATTACACATCTATTGGGTAGATCTCGCTCCAAAATTTTTTCTGAGAAAACAGCCTGATTTTCGAAACTGGCATTAGGAAAAAGCTGCAAATTCAGAATTAATGTTTCTAGGTGTAAATATGCCATGTATGGTGGATGAAAGTTCTGTAATCTACATGTTTACAACTCATTCGAGAAAGTTTGTTGAAACCATGATGCATGAAGCATGTTCAGAAATTGGAATGTCACTGTGAGGGAAACTATGTAAATTATATTTCTATTGGGAAGTACTCGCTCCACGAGAATTTTTCTGCGAATATGCCTCATTTTCAAACCTGGCATTAGGAAAATGTTTCAAAATATGAGAAAATGTTTCAAAGTGTCAATATGGCTTTTATGATGGATGAAATTTCGGTAATCATTATGCTAACAACTCTGTAGTGAATATTTGTCGAATCCGTGATGCATGTAGGTTTTTCGGAACACGGAATTTCACGATGACGGGTTCTATGTAAATTGCATGTCTATTGGGTAGAACTCGATCCAAGAGGATTTTTCTGTGTAAACTGCATTATTTAAAAACTGACATTAGGGGAAATCTTCTAAATCTGAATAGAAATTTCTATGTATATATTTGCATTGTAAGGTGGATTAAAGTTCGGTAATACACATGTTCACAACTCATTAAAGCATGTTTGTTGAATCCATAATGCATGCAACGTGTTCAGAACATGGAATGTCACGGCGAGTGAAGCTAGGTAAATTACATATCTTTTGGTTACAACTCACTCCAAGAGCATTTCTCTGCCAAATCTGCCTCATTTCAAAACTGGCGTTAAAACTAACCTCCAAAATGTGAGAAAATCCTTCCAAATGTCAGTAAGCCTTGTATGGTGAATGAAAGTGCTGTAATCCACTTGCTAACAACTCTGTAGTGAATACTATTCTAATACGATATGTATGCAGCATGTTCGGAACACGGAATTTCACGGTGAGCGAATCCATGTAAATTATATATCTATTGTTTAGAACACGCTCCAGAGGTTTTTGCCGTGAAATCTGCCTCATTTTCGAAACTGGCGTCTGGAAATCTCTGTGAAATAGGAGAAAATGCTTCTAACCATCAATATGCCTTGTATTGTTGTGA
Organism: Camelus ferus; assembly: GCF_009834535.1. Taxonomy (NCBI): domain Eukaryota; kingdom Metazoa; phylum Chordata; class Mammalia; order Artiodactyla; family Camelidae; genus Camelus; species Camelus ferus. Next base: position 67,402 of record NC_045715.1, read on the forward strand.
AAGTCCTGTAATCCACATGCAAACAACCCTGTTGTAGATTTTTGTTGAAACCTTTCTGCATGTAGCGTGTTCGATACACGTAAATTCACAGCGGGAGAGTAAATGTAATTTACATATCTATAGAGTAAAAATGCTTCAACATTTTTTTCCTTTGAAACCTGCCTGATTTTCGAAATGCTATTAGGACAAAGCTGCCAACTCAGAGTAAATGATTCTAAGTGTAAATATGACTTGTATGGTGGATGAAAACTCGGTAATCTGCATGCAACCAACTCTGTAGTGAATATTTGTCGAATCCGAGATACATGAAGCGTGTTCGGATCACAGAATATCACAGTGAGCGAATCAATGTGAAATACATGTCCCTTGTGTAGAACACGCTCCAAGAGATTTTTTCTGCGAAATCTGCCTCATTTTCGAAACTGACATTTGAAAATCCCTGCAAAATCAGGGAAAATGCTTCAAAATTTCTATATGCCTTGTATTGTGATGGAAGTTCATAAAATCAAATGCAAACAATTCTGTGGTGAATATTTGTAGAAAGCGTTATGCATGTAGCGTGATCGTATCACGGAAATTCCCGGCGATGGAATCTATGTAAATTACACATCTATAGGGTAGAACTCGCTCCAAAAATTTTTTCTGAGAAAACGGCCTGATTTTCGAAACTGGCATTAGGAAAAAGCTGCAAATTCAGAATTAATGTTTCTAGGTGTAAATATGCCATGTATGGTGGGTGAAAGTTCTGTAATCTACATGTTCACAAGTCATTCGAGAAAGTTTGTTGAAACCATGATGCATGAACCGTGTTCAGAAATTGGAATGTCACTGTGAGGGAAATTATGTAAATTAAATTTCTATTGGGAAGTACTCGCTCCACGAGAATTTTCCTGCGAATATGCCTCATTTTCAAACCTGGCATTAGAAAAAAGTTTGAAATATGAGAAAATGTTTCAGAGTGTCAATATGGCTTTTATGGTGGATGAAATTTCGGTAATCCTTATGCTAACAACTCAGTAGTGAATATTTGTCGAATCAGAGATCCATGAAGCGTGTTCGGAACAGGAATTTCACGATGACGGGTTCTATGTAAATTGCATATCTATTGGGTAGAAATCGTTCTAAGAGGATTTTTCTGTGTAAACTGCATTATTTCAAAACTGACATTAGGAGAAATCTAAATCAGAATAGAACTTTCTATGTATATATTTGCATTGTAAAGTGGATTAAAGTTCGGTAATACACATGTTCACAACTCATTAAAGCATGTTTGTTGAATCCGTAATGCATGCAACGTGTTCAGAACACGGAATGTCACGGCGAGTGAAACTATGTAAATTACATATCTTTTGGGTACAACTCACTCCAAGAGCATTTCTCTGCCAAATCTGCCTCATTTCAAAACTGGCGTTAAAACTAACCTCCAAAATGTGAGAAAATCCTTCCAAATGTCAGTAAGCCTGTATGGTGAATGAAAGTGCTGTAATCCACTTGCTAACAACTCTGTAGTGAATATTATTCTAATACGATATGTATGCAGCGTTTTCGGAACACGGAATTTTCCGGTTAGCGAATCCATGTAAATTACAAGTCTACTGGTTAGAACGTGCTCCAAGAATTTTTTGCCGTGAAATCTGCCTCATTTTCAAGACTGACGTTTGGAAAGCTCTGTGAAATCAGAGAAAATGCTTCTAAGCAACAATATGCCTTGTATTGTTTTGAAAGTCCTGTAATCCTCATGCAAACAACCCTGTAGTGTATTTTTTCGAAACATCTCTGCATGTAGTGTGTACGATACACGTAAATTCACAGCGGGAGAATCTATGTAATTTACATATCTATTGAGTAGAAAATGCTTCAACATTTTTTTCCTTTGAAAACTGCCTGATTTTCGAAACTGCTATTAGGACAAAGCTGCCAACTAACAGTAAACTATTCTAAGTGTAAATATGACTTGTATAGTGGATGAAAATTCGGTAATCTGCATGCAGACATCTCTGTAGTGAATATTTGTCGAATCCGAGATACATGAAGCGTTTTTGGATCACAGAATATTACAGTGAGCGAATCTATGTGAAATACATCTCTTGGGTAGAACTCACTGCAAGAGATTTTACTGTGAAATCTGCCTCATTTTCGATACTGGCAATTGAAAATATCTGCAAAATCAGAGAAAATGCTCCAAAGTGTCAATATGCTTTTTATTCTGATGGAAGTGCGTAAAACCACATGCAAACAAATCTGTGTTGAATATTTGTAGAAAGCGTTATGCATGTAGCGTGTTCGTATCACGGAAAATCCCGGCGATGGTATCTATATAAATTACACATCTATTGGGTAGAACTCGCTCCAAAAATTTTTTCTGATAAAACGGCCTGATTTTCGAAAATGGCATTAGGAAAAGCTGCAAATTCAGAATTAATGTTTCTATGAGTAAATATGCCATGTATTGTGTTGAAAGTCCTGTAATCCACATGCAAACAACTCTGTAGTGTATTTTTCTCGAATCCTTTCTGCATGTAGCGTGTTCGATACACGTAATTTCACAGCAGGAGAATATATGTAATTTACATATCTATTGAGTGGGACATGCTCCAAAAATTTTTTCCTTTGAAAAGAGCCTGATTTTCGAAACTGCTATTAGGACAAAGCTGCGAACATAGAGTAAATGTTTCTAGGTGTAAATATGACTAGTATGGTGGATGAAAATTCGGTAATCCGCATGCAGCCTACACTGTAGTGAATATTTGTCGAATCCGAGATACATGAAGCGTGTTTGGAACACAGAATATCACGGTGAGCGAATCTATGTAAAATATATGTCTCTTGGGTAGAACTGGATCAAAGAGATTTTTCTGCGAAATCTACCTCATTTTCAAAACTGGCAATTGAAAATCTGCAAAATCAGAGAAAATGCTTCAAAGAGTATATATGGCTTTTATGGTGGATGAAAGTTCGGTAATCCTTATGCTAACAACTCAGTAGTGAATATTTGTCGAATCCGAGATCCATGAAGCGTGTTCGGAACAGGAATTTCACGATGACGGGTTCTATGTAAATTGCATATCTATTGGGTAGAAATCGTTCTAAGAGGATTTTTCTGTGTAAACTGCATTATTTAAAAACTGACATTAGGAGAAATCTAAATCAGAATAGAACTTTCTATGTATATATTTGCATTGTAAAGTGGATTAAAGTTCGGTAATACACATGTTCACAACTCATTAAAGCATGTTTGTTGAATCCGTAATGCATGCAACGTGTTCAGAACACGGAATGTCACGGCGAGTGAAACTATGTAAATTACATATCTTTTGGGTACAACTCACTCCAAGAGCATTTCTCTGCCAAATCTGCCTCATTTCAAAACTGGCGTTAAAACTAACCTCCAAAATGTGAGAAAATCCTTCCAAATGTCAGTAAGCCTTGTATGGTGAATGAAAGTGCTGTAATCCACTTGCTAACAACTCTGTAGTGAATATTATTCTAATACGATATGTATGCAGCGTGTTCGGAACACGGAATTTTCCGGTTAGCGAATCCATGTAAATTACAAGTCTACTGGTTAGAACGTGCTCCAAGAATTTTTTGCCGTGAAATCTGCCTCATTTTCAAGACTGACGTTTGGAAAGCTCTGTGAAATCAGAGAAAATGCTTCTAAGCAACAATATGCCTTGTATTGTTTTGAAAGTCCTGTAATCCTCATGCAAACAACCCTGTAGTGTATTTTTTCGAAACATCTCTGCATGTAGTGTGTACGATACACGTAAATTCACAGCGGGAGAATCTATGTAATTTACATATCTATTGAGTAGAAAATGCTTCAACATTTTTTTCCTTTGAAAACTGCCTGATTTTCGAAACTGCTATTAGGACAAAGCTGCCAACTAACAGTAAACTATTCTAAGTGTAAATATGACTTGTATAGTGGATGAAAATTCGGTAATCTGCATGCAGACATCTCTGTAGTGAATATTTGTCGAATCTGAGATACATGAAGCGTTTTTGGATCACAGAATATTACAGTGAGCGAATCTATGTGAAATACATCTCTTGGGTAGAACTCACTGCAAGAGATTTTACTGTGAAATCTGCCTCATTTTCGATACTGGCAATTGAAAATATCTGCAAAATCAGAGAAAATGCTCCAAAGTGTCAATATGCTTTTTATTCTGATGGAAGTGCGTAAAACCACATGCAAACAAATCTGTGTTGAATATTTGTAGAAAGCGTTATGCATGTAGCGTGATCGTATCACGGAAAATCCCGGCGATGGTATCTATATAAATTACACATCTATTGGGTAGAACTCGCTCCAAAAATTTTTTCTGATAAAACGGCCTGATTTTCGAAAATGGCATTAGGAAAAAGCTGCAAATTCAGAATTAATGTTTCTATGAGTAAATATGCCATGTATTGTGTTGAAAGTCCTGTAATCCACATGCAAACAACTCTGTAGTGTATTTTTCTCGAATCCTTTCTGCATGTAGCGTGTTCGATACACGTAATTTCACAGCAGGAGAATATATGTAATTTACATATCTATTGAGTGGGACATGCTCCAAAAATTTTTTCCTTTGAAAAGAGCCTGATTTTCGAAACTGCTATTAGGACAAAGCTGCGAACATAGAGTAAATGTTTCTAGGTGTAAATATGACTAGTATGGTGGATGAAAATTCGGTAATCCGCATGCAGCCTACACTGTAGTGAATATTTGTCGAATCCGAGATACATGAAGCGTGTTTGGAACACAGAATATCACGGTGAGCGAATCTATGTAAAATATATGTCTCTTGGGTAGAACTGGATCAAAGAGATTTTTCTGCGAAATCTACCTCATTTTCAAAACTGGCAATTGAAAATCTCTGCAAAATCAGAGAAAATGCTTCAAAGAGTATATATGGCTTTTATGGTGGATGAAAGTTCGGTAATCCTTATGCTAACAACTCAGTAGTGAATATTTGTCGAATCCGAGATCCATGAAGCGTGTTCGGAACAGGAATTTCACGATGACGGGTTCTATGTAAATTGCATATCTATTGGGTAGAAATCGTTCTAAGAGGATTTTTCTGTGTAAACTGCATTATTTAAAAACTGACATTAGGAGAAATCTTCTAAATCAGAATAGAACTTTCTATGTATATATTTGCATTGTAAAGTGGATTAAAGTTCGGTAATACACATGTTCACAACTCATTAAAGCATGTTTGTTGAATCCGTAATGCATGCAACGTGTTCAGAACACGGAATGTCACGGCGAGTGAAACTAGGTAAATTACATATCTTTTGGGTACAACTCACTCCAAGAGCATTTCTCTGCCAAATCTGCCTCATTTCAAAACTGGCGTTAAAACTAACCTCCAAAATGTGAGAAAATCCTTCCAAATGTCAGTAAGCCTTGTATGGTGAATGAAAGTGCTGTAATCCACTTGCTAACAACTCTGTAGTGAATATTATTCTAATACGATATGTACGCAGCGTTTTCGGAACACGGAATTTCACGGTGAGCGAATCCATGTAAATTATATATCTATTGTTTAGAACACGCTCCAGAGGTTTTTGCCGTGAAATCTGCCTCATTTTCGAAACTGGCGTCTGGAAATCTCTGTGAAATAGGAGAAAATGCTTCTAACCATCAATATGCCTTGTATTGTTGTGAAAGTCCTGTAATCCACATGCAAACAACCCTGTTGTAGATTTTTGTTGAAACCTTTCTGCATGTAGCGTGTTCGATACACGTAAATTCACAGCGGGAGAGTAAATGTAATTTACATATCTATAGAGTAAAAATGCTTCAACATTTTTTTCCTTTGAAACCTGCCTGATTTTCGAAACTGCTATTAGGACAAAGCTGCGAACTCAGAGTAAATGATTCTAAGTGTAAATATGACTTGTATGGTGGATGAAAATTCGGTAATCTGCATGCAACCAACTCTGTAGTGAATATTTGTCGAATCCGAGATACATGAAGCGTGTTCGGATCACAGAATATCACGGTGAGCGAATCAATGTGAAATACATGTCCCTTGTGTAGAACACGCTCCAAGAGTTTTTTCTGCGAAATCTGCCTCATTTTCGAAACTGACATTTGAAATTCCCGGCAAAATCAGAGAAAATGCTTCAGTTTCAATATGCCTTGTATTGTGATGGAAGATCGTGAAACCAGATGCAAACAAATCTGTGGTGAATATTTGTAGAAAGCATTATGCATGTAGCGTGATCGTATCACGGAAATTCCCGGCGATGGATTCTATGTAAATTACATATCTATTGGGTAGATCTCGCTCCAAAAATTTTTTCTGAGAAAACAGCCTGATTTTCGAAACTGGCATTAGGAAAAAGCTGCAAATTCAGAATTAATGTTTCTAGGTGTAAATATGCCATGTATGGTGGATGAAAGTTCTGTAATCTACATGTTTACAACTCATTCGAGAAAGTTTGTTGAAACCATGATGCATGAAGCATGTTCAGAAATTGGAATGTCACTGTGAGGGAAAATATGTAAATTATATTTCTATTGGGAAGTACTCGCTCCACGAGAATTTTTCTGCGAATATGCCTCATTTTCAAACCTGGCATTAGGAAAGTGTTTCAAAATATGAGAAAATGTTTCAAAGTGTCAATATGGCTATTATGATGGATGAAATTTCGGTAATCATTATGCTAACAACTCTGTAGTGAATATTTGTCGAATCCGTGATGCATGTAGGTTTTTCGGAACACGGAATTTCACGATGACGGGTTGTATGTTAATTGCATGTCTATTGAGTAGAACTCTCTCCAAGAGGATTTTTCTGTATAAACTGCATTATATTAAAAACTAACATTAGGGGAAATCTACTAAATCAGTATATAAATTTCTATGTATAAATATGCATTGTAAGGTGGATGAAAGTTCGGTAATACACGTGTTCACAACTCATTAAATTATGTTTGTTGAATCCATGATGCATATAAAGTGTTCAGAAGACGGAATGTCCCGGTGAGTGAAACTAGGTAAATTACATATCTTTTGGGTACAACTTGCTCCAGGAGCACTTTTAGACCAAATCTGCCTCATTTTCAAAACTGGCGTTAAAACTAACCTGTGAAATCTGAGAAAAGTATTCAAAGTATCAGTAAGCCTTTAATGGTAGATGAAAGTGCTGTTATCCACTTGCTAACAACTCTGTAGTGAATATTTTTCGAATCCGAGATACATGAAGCGTGTTTGGAACACGGAATTTCACGGTTAGCGAATCCATGTAAATTACAAGTCTACTGGTTAGAACGTGCTCCAAGAATTTTTTGCCGTGAAATCTGCCTCATTTTCAAGACTGACGTTTGGAAAGCTCTGTGAAATCGGAGAAAATGCTTCTAAGCATCAATATGCCTTGTATTGTGATGAAATTCCTGTAATCCACATGCAAACAACTCTGTAGTGTATTTTTGTCGAAACCATTCTGCATGTAGCGTGTTCGATACACGTAATTTCACAGCAGGAGAATATATTTAATTAACATATCTATTGAGTGGGACATGCTCCAAATTTTTTTCCTTTGAAAAGAGCCTGATTTTCGAAACTGCTATTAGGACAAAGCTGAGAACATAGAGTAAATGTTTCTAGGTGTAAATAGGATTGTATGTTGGATGAAAGATCGGTAATCCGCATGCAAACAACTCTGGAGTGAGTATTTGTCGAATCCGAGATACATGAAGCGTGTTCGGAACACAGAATATCACGGTGAACGAATCAATATAAAATACATGTCCCTTGTGTAGAACACGCTCCAAGAGATTTTTCTGCGAAATCTGCCTCATTTTCGAAACTGACATTTGAAAATCCCTGCAAAATCAGAGAAAATGCTTCAAAGTTTCAATATGCCTTGTATTGTGATGGACGTTCGTAAAACCACATGCAAACAAATCTGTGGTGAATATTTGTAGAAAGCATTATGCATGTAGCGTGATCGTATCACGGAAATTCCCGGCGATGGAATCTATGTAAATTACACATCTATTGGGTAGATCTCGCTCCAAAAATTTTTTCAGAGGAAACAGCCTGATTTTCGAAACTGGCATTAGGAAAAAGCTGCAAATTCAGAATTAATGTTTCTAGGTGTAAATATGCCATGTATGGTGGATGAAAGTTCTGTAATCTACATGTTTACAACTCATTCGAGAAAGTTTGTTGAAACCATGATGCATGAAGCATGTTCAGAAATTGGAATGTCACTGTGAGGGAAACTATGTAAATTATATTTCTATTGGGAAGTACTCGCTCCACGAGAATTTTTCTGCGAATATGCCTCATTTTCAAACCTGGCATTAGGAAAGTGTTTCAAAATATGAGAAAATGTTTCAAAGTGTCAATATGGCTTTTATGATGGATGAAATTTCGGTAATCATTATGCTAACAACTCTGTAGTGAATATTTGTCGAATCCGTGATGCATGTAGGTTTTTCGGAACACGGAATTTCACGATGACGGGTTGTATGTTAATTGCATGTCTATTGAGTAGAACTCTCTCCAAGAGGATTTTTCTGTATAAACTGTATTATATTAAAAACTAACATTAGGGGAAATCTACTAAATCAGTATATAAATTTCTATGTATAAATATGCATTGTAAGGTGGATGAAAGTTCGGTAATACACGTGTTCACAACTCATTAAATTATGTTTTTTGAATCCATGATGCATATAAAGTGTTCAGAAGACGGAATGTCCCGGTGAATGAAACTAGGTTAATTACATATCTTTTGGGTACAACTCGCTCCAGGAGCACTTTTAGACCAAATCTGCCTCATTTTCAAAACTGGCATTAAAACTAACATGTGAAATCTGAGAAAAGTATTCAAAGTGTCAGTAAGCCTTTTATGGTAGATGAAAGTGCTGTTATCCACTTGCTAACAACTCTGTAGTGAATATTATTCGAATCCGAGATACATGAAGCGTGTTTGGAACACGGAATTTCACGGTTAGCGAATCCATGTAAATTACAAGTCTACTGGTTAGAACGTGCTCCAAGAAATTTTTGCCGTGAAATCTGCCTCATTTTCAAGACTGACGTTTGGAAAGCTCTGTGAAATCGGAGAAAATGCTTCTAAGCATCAATATGCCTTGTATTGTTGTGAAAGTCCTTTAATCCTCATGCAAACAACACTGTAGTGTATTTTTGTCGAAACCTTTCTGCATGTAGCGTGTTCGATACACGTAAATTCACAGCGGGAGAATCTATGTAATTTACATATCTATTGAGTAGAAAATGCTTCAACATTTTTTTCCTTTGAAAACTGCCTGATTTTCGAAACTGCTATTAGGACAAAGCTGCCAACTAAGAGTAAATTATTCTAAGTGTAAGTATGACTTGTATAGTGGATGAAAATTCGGTAATCTGCATGCAACCAACTCTGTAGTGAATATTTGTCGAATCCGAGATACATGAAGCGTTTTTGGATCACAGAATATTACAGTGAGCGAATCTATGTAAAATACATCTCTTGGGTAGAGCTCACTCCAAGAGATTTTACTGTGAAATCTGCCTCATTTTCGATACTGGCAATTGAAAATATCTGCAAAATCAGAGAAAATGCTCCAAAGTGTCAATATGCTTTTTATTCTGATGGAAGTGCGTAAAACCACATGCAAACAAATCTGTGTTGAATATTTGTAGAAAGCGTTATGCATGTAGCGTGATCGTATCACGGAAAATCCCGGCGATGGTATCTATATAAATTACACATCTATTGGGTAGAACTCGCTCCAAAAATTTTTTCTGATAAAACGGCCTGATTTTCGAAAATGGCATTAGGAAAAAGCTGCAAATTCAGAATTAATGTTTCTATGAGTAAATATGCCATGTATTGTGTTGAAAGTCCTGTAATCCACATGCAAACAACTCTGTAGTGTATTTTTCTCGAATCCTTTCTGCATGTAGCGTGTTCGATACACGTAATTTCACAGCAGGAGAATATATGTAATTTACATATCTATTGAGTGGGACATGCTCCAAAAGTTTTTTCCTTTGAAAAGAGCCTGATTTTCGAAACTGCTTTTAGGACAAAGCTGCGAACATAGAGTAAATGTTTCTAGGTGTAAATATGACTTGTATGGTGGATGAAAATTCGGTAATCCGCATGCAGCCTACACTGTAGTGAATATTTGTCGAATCCGAGATACATGAAGCGTGTTTGGAACACAGAATATCACGGTGAGCGAATCTATGTAAAATATATGTCTCTTGGGTAGAACTGGATCAAGAGATTTTTCTGCGAAATCTACCTCATTTTCAAAACTGGCAATTGAAAATCTCTGCAAAATCAGAGAAAATGCTTCAAAGAGTATATATGGCTTTTATGGTGGATGAAAGTTCGGTAATCCTTATGCTAACAACTCAGTAGTGAATATTTGTCGAATCCGAGATCCATGAAGCGTGTTCGGAACAGGAATTTCACGATGACGTTTTCTATGTAAATTGCATATCTATTGGGTAGAAATCGTTCTAAGAGGATTTTTCTGTGTAAACTGCATGATTTTAGAAACTAACATTAGGAGAAATCTACTAAATCAGTATAAAACTTTCTATGTATAAATATGCATGTTAAGGTGGATGAAAGTTCGGTAATACACGTGTTCACAACTCATTAAAGAATGTTTGTTGAATCCGTGATGCATATAACGTGTTCAGAACACGGAATGTCACGGTGAGTGAAACTAGGTAAATTACATATGTTTTGGGTACAGCTCGCTCCAAGAGCATTTTTCTGCCAAATCTGCCTCATTTTCAATCCTGGCGTTAAATCTAAGCTGTGAAATCTGAGAAAACTCTTCAAAGTGTCAGTAAGCCGTGTGTGGTGAAAGAAAGTACATTAATCCACATGCTAACCACTCTGTAGTGAATATTTTTCGAATCCGAGATACATGAAGCATGTTCGGAACACGGAATTTCACGGTGAGCGAATCCATATAAATTACAAGTCTATTGGTTAGAACGTGCTCCAAGAATTTTTTGCTGTGAAATCTGCCTCAGTTTAGAAACTGGCATTTGGAAAATTCTGTGAAATCAAAGAAAATGTTTCTAAGCATCAATATGCCTTGTATTGTGATGAAATTCCTGTAATCCACATGCAAACAACTCTGTAGTTTATTTTTGTCGAAACCATTCTGCATGTAGCTTGTTCGATACACGTAATTTCACAGAAGGAGAATATATTTAATTAACATATCTATTGAGTGGGACATGCTCCAAATTTTTTTCCTTTGAAAAGAGCCTGATTTTCGAAACTGCTATTAGGACAAAGCTGAGAACATAGAGTAAATGTTTCTAGGTGAAAATAGGATTGTATGTTGGATGAAAGATCGGTAATCCGCATGCAAACAACTATGGAGTGAGTATTTGTCGAATCTGAGATACATGAAGCGTGTTCGGAACACAGAATATCACGGTGAACGAATCAATATAAAATACATGTCCCTTGTGTAGAACACGCTCCAAGAGATTTTTCTGCGAAATCTGCCTCATTTTCGAAACTGACATTTGAAAATCCCTGCAAAATCAGAGAAAATGCTTCAAAGTTTCAATATGCCTTGTATTGTGATGGACGTTCGTAAAACCACATGCAAACAAATCTGTGGTGAATATTTGTAGAAAGCATTATGCATGTAGCGTGATCGTATCACGGAAATTCCCGGCGATGGAATCTATGTAAATTACACATCTATTGGGTAGATCTCGCTCCAAAAATTTTTTCTGAGAAAACAGCCTGATTTTCGAAACTGGCATTAGGAAAAAGCTGCAAATTCAGAATTAATGTTTCTAGGTGTAAATATGCCATGTATGGTGGATGAAAGTTCTGTAATCTACATGTTTACAACTCATTCGAGAAAGTTTGTTGAAACCATGATGCATGAAGCATGTTCAGAAATTGGAATGTCACTGTGAGGGAAACTATGTAAATTATACTTCTATTGGGAAGTACTCGCTCCACGAGAATTTTTCTGCGAATATGCCTCATTTTCAAACCTGGCATTAGGAAAATGTTTCAAAATATGAGAAAATGTTTCAAAGTGTCAATATGGCTTTTATGATGGATGAAATTTCGGTAATCCTTATGCTAACAACTCTGTAGTGAATATTTGTCGAATCCGTGATGCATGTAGGTTTTTCGGAACACGGAATTTCACGATGACGGGTTCTATGTAAATTGCATGTCTATTGGGTAGAACTCGCTCCAAGAGGATTTTTCTGTGTAAACTGCATTATTTAAAAACTGACATTAGGGGAAATCTTCTAAATCTGAATAGAACTTTCTATGTATATATTTGCATTGTAAGGTGGATTAAAGTTCGGTAATACACATGTTCACAACTCATTAAAGCATGTTTGTTGAATCCGTAATGCATGCGACGTGTTCAGAACACGGAATGTCACGGCGAGTGAAACTAGGTAAATTACATATCTTTTGGGTACAACTCACTCCAAGAGCATTTCTCTGCCAAATCTGCCTCATTTCAAAACTGGCGTTAAAACTAACCTCCAAAATGTGAGAAAATCTTTCCAAATGTCAGTAAGCCTTGTATGGTGAATGAAAGTGCTGTAATCCACTTGCTAACAACTCTGTAGTGAATATTATTCTAATACGATATGTATGCAGCGTGTTCGGAACACGGAATTTCACGGTGAGCGAATCCATGTAAATTATATTTCTATTGTTTAGAACACGCTCCAGAGGTTTTTGCCATGAAATCTGCCTCATTTTCGAAACTGGCGTCTGGAAATCTCTGTGAAATCGGAGAAAATGCTTCTAACCATCAATATGCCTTGTATTGTTGTGAAAGTCCTGTAATCCACATGCAAACAACCCTGTTGTAGATTTTTGTTGAAACCTTTCTACATGTAGCATGTTCGATACACGTAAATTCACAGCGGGAGAGTAAATGTAATTTACATATCTATAGAGTAAAAATGCTTCAACATTTTTTTCCTTTGAAACCTGCCTGATTTTCGAAATGCTATTAGGACAAAGCTGCCGAACTCAGAGTAAATGATTCTAAGTGTAAATATGACTTGTATGGTGGATGAAAATTCGGTAATCTGCATGCAACCAACTCTGTAGTGAATATTTGTCGAATCCGAGATACATGAAGCGTGTTCGGATCACAGAATATCACGGTGAGCGAATCAATGTGAAATACATGTCCCTTGTGTAGAACACGCTCCAAGAGTTTTTTCTGCGAAATCTGCCTCATTTTCGAAACTGACATTTGAAATTCCCGGCAAAATCAGAGAAAATGCTTCAGTTTCAATATGCCTTGTTTTGTGATGGAAGATCGTGAAACCAGATGCAAACAAATCTGTGGTGAATATTTGTAGAAAGCATTATGCATGTAGCGTGATCGTATCACGGAAATTCCCGGCGATGGAATCTATGTAAATTACATATCTATTGGGTAGATCTCGCTCCAAAAATTTTTTCTGAGAAAACAGCCTGATTTTCGAAACTGGCATTAGGAAAAAGCTGCAAATTCAGAATTAATGTTTCTAGGTGTAAATATGCCATGTATGGTGGATGAAAGTTCTGTAATCTACATGTTTACAACTCATTCGAGAAAGTTTGTTGAAACCATGATGCATGAAGCATGTTCAGAAATTGGAATGTCACTGTGAGGGAAACTATGTAAATTATATTTCTATTGGGAAGTACTCGCTCCACGAGAATTTTTTTGCGAATATGCCTCATTTTCAAACCTGGCATTAGGAAAATGTTTCAAAATATGAGAAAATGTTTCAAAGTGTCAATATGGCTTTTATGATGGATGAAATTTCGGTAATCCTTATGCTAACAACTCTGTAGTGAATATTTGTCGAATCCGTGATGCATGTAGGTTTTTCGGAACACGGAATTTCACGATGACGGGTTCTATGTTAATTGCATGTCTATTGAGTAGAACTCTCTCCAAGAGGATTTTTCTGTATAAACTGCATTATATTAAAAACTAACATTAGGGGAAATCTACTAAATCAGTATATAAATTTCTATGTATAAATATGCATTGTAAGGTGGATGAAAGTTCGGTAATACACGTGTTCACAACTCATTAAATTATGTTTGTTGAATCCATGATGCATATAAAGTGTTCAGAAGACGGAATGTCCCGGTGAGTGAAACTAGGTAAATTACATATCTTTTGGGTACAACTCGCTCCAGGAGCACTTTTAGACCAAATCTGCCTCATTTTCAAAACTGGCGTTAAAACTAACCTGTGAAATCTGAGAAAAGTATTCAAAGTGTCAGTAAGCCTTTTATGGTAGATGAAAGTGCTGTTATCCACTTGCTAACAACTCTGTAGTGAATATTTTTCGAATCCGAGATACATGAAGCGTGTTTGGAACACGGAATTTCACGGTTAGCGAATCCATGTAAATTACAAGTCTACTGGTTAGAACGTGCTCCAAGAATTTTTTGCCGTGAAATCTGCCTCATTTTCAAGACTGACGTTTGGAAAGCTCTGTGAAATCAGAGAAAATGCTTCTAAGCATCAATATGCCTTGTATTGTTGTGAAAGTCCTTTAATCCTTATGCAAACAACCCTGTAGTGTATATTTGTCGAAACCTTTCTGCATGTAGCGTGTTCGATACACATAAATTCACAGCGGGAGATTCTATGTAATTTACATATCTATTGAGAAGAAAATGCTTCAACATTTTTTTCCATTGAAAACTGCCTGATTTTCGAAACTGCTATTAGGACAAAGCTGCCAACTAAGAGTAAATTATTCTAAGTGTAAGTATGATTGTATGGTGGATAAAAATTCGGTAATCTGCATGCAACCAACTCTGTAGTGAATATTTGTCGAATCCGAGATTCATGAAGCGTTTTTGGATCACAGAATATTACAGTGAGCGAATCTATGTAAAATACATCTCTTGGGTAGAACTCACTCCAAGAGATTTTACTGTGAAATCTGCCTCATTTTCGATACTGGCAATTGAAAATATCTGCAAAATCAGAGAAAATGCTACAAAGTGTCAATATGCTTTTTATTCTGATGGAAGTGCGTAAAACCACATGCAAACAAATCTGTGTTGAATATTTGTAGAAAGCGTTATGCATGTAGCGTGATCATATCACAGAAAATCCCGGCGATGGTATCTATATAAATTACACATCTATTGGGTAGAACTCGCTCCAAAAATTTTTTCTGATAAAACGGCCTGATTTTCGAAAATGGCATTAGGAAAAAGCTGCAAATTCAGAATTAATGTTTCTATGAGTAAATATGCCATGTGTTGTGTTGAAAGTCCTGTAATCCACATGCAAACAACTCTGTAGTGTATTTTTCTCGAATCCTTTCTGCATGTAGCGTGTTCGATACACGTAATTTCACAGCAGGAGAATATATGTAATTTACATATCTATTGAGTGGGACATGCTCCAAAAGTTTTTTCCTTTGAAAAGAGCCTGATTTTCGAAACTGCTTTTAGGACAAAGCTGCGAACATAGAGTAAATGTTTCTAGGTGTAAATATGACTTGTATGGTGGATGAAAATTCGGTAATCCGCATGCAGCCTACACTGTAGTGAATATTTGTCGAATCCGAGATACATGAAGCGTGTTTGGAACACAGAATATCACGGTGAGCGAATCTATGTAAAATATATGTCTCTTGGGTAGAACTGGATCCAAGAGATTTTTCTGCGAAATCTACCTCATTTTCAAAACTGGCAATTGAAAATCTCTGCAAAATCAGAGAAAATGCTTCAAAGAGTATATATGGCTTTTATGGTGGATGAAAGTTCGGTAATCCTTATGCTAACAACTCAGTAGTGAATATTTGTCGAATCCGAGATCCATGAAGCGTGTTCGGAACAGGAATTTCACGATGACGGGTTCTATGTAAATTGCATATCTATTGGGTAGAAATCGTTCTAAGAGGATTTTTCTGTGAAAACTGCATGATTTTAGAAACTAACATTAGGAGAAATCTACTAAATCAGTATAAAACTTTCTATGTATAAATATGCATGTTAAGGTGGATGAAAGTTCGGTAATACACGTGTTCACAACTCATTAAAGAATGTTTGTTGAATCCGTGATGCATATAACGTGTTCAGAACACGGAATGTCACGGTGAGTGAAACTAGGTAAATTACATATGTTTTGGGTACAGCTCGCTCCAAGAGCATTTTTCTGCCAAATCTGCCTCATTTTCAATCCTGGCGTTAAATCTAAGCTGTGAAATCTGAGAAAACTCTTCAAAGTGTCAGTAAGCCGTGTGTGGTGAAAGAAAGTACATTAATCCACATGCTAACCACTCTGTAGTGAATATTTTTCGAATCCGAGATACATGAAGCATGTTGGGAACACGGAATTTCACGGTGAGCGAATCCATATAAATTACAAGTCTATTGGTTAGAACGTGCTCCAAGAATTTTTTGCCGTGAAATCTGCCTCATTTTCGAAACTGGCATTTGGAAAATTCTGTGAAATCAAAGAAAATGTTTCTAAGCATCAATATGCCTTGTATTGTGATGAAATTCCTGTAATCCACATGCAAACAACTCTGTAGTGTATTTTTGTCGAAACCATTCTGCATGTAGCGTGTTCGATACACGTAATTTCACAGCAGGAGAATATATATAATTAACATATCTATTGAGTGGGACATGCTCCAAATTTTTTTCCTTTGAAAAGAGCCTGATTTTCGAAACTGCTATTAGGACAAAGCTGCGAACATAGAGTAAATGTTTCTAGGTGTAAATAGGATTGTATGTTGGATGAAAGATCGGTAATCCGCATGTAAACAACTCTGGAGTGAGTATTTGTCGAATCCGAGATACATGAAGCGTGTTCGTAACACAGAATATCACGGTGAACGAATCAATATAAAATACATGTCCCTTGTGTAGAACACGCTCCAAGAGATTTTTCTGCGAAATCTGCCTCATTTTCGAAACTGACATTTGAAAATCCCTGCAAAATCAGAGAAAATGCTTCAAAGTTTCAATATGCCTTGTATTGTGATGGACGTTCGTAAAACCACATGCAAACAAATCTGTGGTGAATATTTGTAGAAAGCATTATGCATGTAGCGTGATCGTATCACGGAAATTCCCGGCGATGGAATCTATGTAAATTACATATCTATTGGGTAGATCTCGCTCCAAAAATTTTTTCTGAGAAAACAGCCTGATTTTCGAAACTGGCATTAGGAAAAAGCTGCAAATTCAGAATTAATGTTTCTAGGTGTAAATATGCCATGTATGGTGGATGAAAGTTCTGTAATCTACATGTTTACAACTCATTCGAGAAAGTTTGTTGAAACCATGATGCATGAAGCATGTTCAGAAATTGGAATGTCACTGTGAGGGAAACTATGTAAATTATATTTCTATTGGTAAGTACTCTCTCCACGAGAATTTTTCTGCGAATATGCCTCATTTTCAAACCTGGCATTAGGAAAATGTTTCAAAATATGAGAAAATGTTTCAAAGTGTCAATATGGCTTTTATGATGTATGAAATTTCAGGTAATCATTATGCTAACAACTCTGTAGTGAATATTTGTCGAATCCGTGATGCATGTAGGTTTTTCGGAACACGGAATTTCACGATGACGGGTTCTATGTAAATTGCATGTCTATTGGGTAGAACTCGATCCAAGAGGATTTTTCTGTGTAAACTGCATTATTTAAAAACTGACATTAGGGGAAATCTTCTAAATCTGAATAGAACTTTCTATGTATATATTGCATTGTAAGGTGGATTAAAGATCGGTAATACACATGTTCACAACTCATTAAAGCATGTTTGTTGAATCCGTAATGCATGCAACGTGTTCAGAACACGGAATGTCACGGCGAGTGAAACTAGGTAAATTACATATCTTTTGGGTACAACTCACTCCAAGAGCATTTCTCTGCCAAATCTGCCTCATTTCAAAACTGGCGTTAAAACTAAACTCCAAAATGTGAGAAAATCCTTCCAAATGTCAGTAAGCCTTGTATGGTGAATGAAAGTGCTGTAATCCACTTGCTAACAACACTGTAGTGAATATTATTCGAATCCGAGATACATGAAGCGTGTTTGGAACACGGAATTTCACGGTTAGCGAATCCATGTAAATTACAAGTCTACTGGTTAGAACGTGCTCCAAGAATTTTTTGCCGTGAAATCTGCCTCATTTTCAAGACTGACGTTTGGAAAGCTCTGTGAAATCGGAGAAAATGCTTCTAAGCATCAATATGCCTTGTATTGTTGTGAAAGTCCTTTAATCCTCATGCAAACAACACTGTAGTGTATTTTTGTCGAAACCTTTCTGCATGTAGCGTGTTCGATACACGTAAATTCACAGCGGGAGAATCTATGTAATTTACATATCTATTGAGAAGAAAATGCTTCAACATTTTTTTCCATTGAAAACTGCCTGATTTTCGAAACTGCTATTAGGACAAAGCTGCCAACTAAGAGTAAATTATTCTAAGTGTAAGTATGACTTGTATAGGTGGATAAAAATTCGGTAATCTGCATGCAACCAACTCTGTAGTGAATATTTGTCGAATCCGAGATTCATGAAGCGTTTTTGGATCACAGAATATTACAGTGAGCGAATCTATGTAAAATACATCTCTTGGGTAGAACTCACTCCAAGAGATTTTACTGTGAAATCTGCCTCATTTTCGATACTGGCAATTGAAAATATCTGCAAAATCAGAGAAAATGCTCCAAAGTGTCAATATGCTTTTTATTCTGATGGAAGTGCGTAAAACCACATGCAAACAAATCTGTGTTGAATATTTGTAGAAAGCGTTATGCATGTAGCGTGATCATATCACAGAAAATCCCGGCGATGGTATCTATATAAATTACACATCTATTGGGTAGAACTCGCTCCAAAAATTTTTTCTGATAAAACGGCCTGATTTTCGAAAATGGCATTAGGAAAAAGCTGCAAATTCAGAATTAATGTTTCTATGAGTAAATATGCCATGTGTTGTGTTGAAAGTCCTGTAATCCACATGCAAACAACTCTGTAGTGTATTTTTCTCGAATCCTTTCTGCATGTAGCGTGTTCGATACACGTAATTTCACAGCAGGAGAATATATGTAATTTACATATCTATTGAGTGGGACATGCTCCAAAAGTTTTTTCCTTTGAAAAGAGCCTGATTTTCGAAACTGCTTTTAGGACAAAGCTGCGAACATAGAGTAAATGTTTCTAGGTGTAAATATGACTTGTATGGTGGATGAAAATTCGGTAATCCGCATGCAGCCTACACTGTAGTGAATATTTGTCGAATCCGAGATACATGAAGCGTGTTTGGAACACAGAATATCACGGTGAGCGAATCTATGTAAAATATATGTCTCTTGGGTAGAACTGGATCCAAGAGATTTTTCTGCGAAATCTACCTCATTTTCAAAACTGGCAATTGAAAATCTCTGCAAAATCAGAGAAAATGCTTCAAAGAGTATATATGGCTTTTATGGTGGATGAAAGTTCGGTAATCCTTATGCTAACAACTCAGTAGTGAATATTTGTCGAATCCGAGATCCATGAAGCGTGTTCGGAACAGGAATTTCACGATGACGGGTTCTATGTAAATTGCATATCTATTGGGTAGAAATCGTTCTAAGAGGATTTTTCTGTGAAAACTGCATGATTTTAGATACTAACATTAGGAGAAATCTACTAAATCAGTATAAAACTTTCTATGTATAAATATGCATGTTAAGGTGGATGAAAGTTCGGTAATACACGTGTTCACAACTCATTAAAGAATGTTTGTTGAATCCGTGATGCATATAACGTGTTCAGAACACGGAATGTCACGGTGAGTGAAACTAGGTAAATTACATATGTTTTGGGTACAGCTCGCTCCAAGAGCATTTTTCTGCCAAATCTGCCTCATTTTCAATCCTGGCGTTAAATCTAAGCTGTGAAATCTGAGAAAACTCTTCAAAGTGTCAGTAAGCCGTGTGTGGTGAAAGAAAGTACATTAATCCACATGCTAACCACTCTGTAGTGAATATTTTTCGAATCCGAGATACATGAAGCATGTTGGGAACACGGAATTTCACGGTGAGCGAATCCATATAAATTACAAGTCTATTGGTTAGAACGTGCTCCAAGAATTTTTTGCCGTGAAATCTGCCTCATTTTCGAAACTGGCATTTGGAAAATTCTGTGAAATCAAAGAAAATGTTTCTAAGCATCAATATGCCTTGTATTGTGATGAAATTCCTGTAATCCACATGCAAACAACTCTGTAGTGTATTTTTGTCGAAACCATTCTGCATGTAGCGTGTTCGATACACGTAATTTCACAGCAGGAGAATATATATAATTAACATATCTATTGAGTGGGACATGCTCCAAATTTTTTTCCTTTGAAAAGAGCCTGATTTTCGAAACTGCTATTAGGACAAAGCTGAGAACATAGAGTAAATGTTTCTAGGTGAAAATAGGATTGTATGTTGGATGAAAGATCGGTAATCCGCATGCAAACAACTCTGGAGTGAGTATTTGTCGAATCCGAGATACATGAAGCGTGTTCGGAACACAGAATATCACGGTGAACGAATCAATATAAAATACATGTCCCTTGTGTAGAACACGCTCCAAGAGATTTTTCTGCGAAATCTGCCTCATTTTCGAAACTGACATTTGAAAATCCCTGCAAAATCAGAGAAAATGCTTCAAAGTTTCAATATGCCTTGTATTGTGATGGACGTTCGTAAAACCACATGCAAACAAATCTGTGGTGAATATTTGTAGAAAGCGTTATGCATGTAGCGTGATCGTATCACGGAAATTCCCGGCGATGGAATCTATGTAAATTACACATCTATTGGGTAGATCTCGCTCCAAAAATTTTTTCTGAGAAAACAGCCTGATTTTCGAAACTGGCATTAGGAAAAAGCTGCAAATTCAGAATTAATGTTTCTAGGTGTAAATATGCCATGTATGGTGGATGAAAGTTCTGTAATCTACATTTTTACAACTCATTCGAGAAAGTTTGTTGAAACCATGATGCATGAAGCATGTTCAGAAATTGGAATGTCACTGTGAGGGAAAATATGTAAATTATATTTCTATTGGGAAGTACTCGCTCCACGAGAATTTTTCTGCGAATATGCCTCATTTTCAAACCTGGCATTAGGAAAATGTTTCAAAATATGAGAAAATGTTTCAAAGTGTCAATATGGCTTTTATGATGGATGAAATTTCGGTAATCATTATGCTAACAACTCTGTAGTGAATATTTGTCGAATCCGTGATGCATGTAGGTTTTTCGGAACACGGAATTTCACGATGACGGGTTGTATGTTAATTGCATGTCTATTGAGTAGAACTCTCTCCAAGAGGATTTTTCTGTATAAACTGCATTATATTAAAAACTAACATTAGGGGAAATCTACTAAATCAGTATATAAATTTCTATGTATAAATATGCATTGTAAGGTGGATGAAAGTTCGGTAATACACGTGTTCACAACTCATTAAATTATGTTTTTTGAATCCATGATGCATATAAAGTGTTCAGAAGACGGAATGTCCCGGTGAGTGAAACTAGGTTAATTACATATCTTTTGGGTACAACTCGCTCCAGGAGCACTTTTAGACCAAATCTGCCTCATTTTCAAAACTGGCGTTAAAACTAACATGTGAAATCTGAGAAAAGTATTCAAAGTGTCAGTAAGCCTTTTATGGTAGATGAAAGTGCTGTTATCCACTTGCTAACAACTCTGTAGTGAATATTATTCGAATCCGAGATACATGAAGCGTGTTTGGAACACGGAATTTCACGGTTAGCGAATCCATGTAAATTACAAGTCTACTGGTTAGAACGTGCTCCAAGAAATTTTTGCCGTGAAATCTGCCTCATTTTCAAGACTGACGTTTGGAAAGCTCTGTGAAATCGGAGAAAATGCTTCTAAGCATCAATATGCCTTGTATTGTTGTGAAAGTCCTTTAATCCTCATGCAAACAACCCTGTAGTGTATTTTGTCGAAAACTTTCTGCATGTAGCGTGTTCGATACACGTAAATTCACAGCGGGAGAATCTATGTAATTTACATATCTATTGAGTAGAAAATGCTTCAACATTTTTTTCCTTTGAAAACTGCCTGATTTTCGAAACTGCTATTAGGACAAATCTGCCAACTAAGAGTAAATTATTCTAAGTGTAAGTATGACTTGTATAGTGGATGAAAATTCGGTAATCTGCATGCAACCAACTCTGTAGTGAATATTTGTCGAATCCGAGATACATGAAGCGTTTTTGGATCACAGAATATTACAGTGAGCGAATCTATGTAAAATACATCTCTTGGGTAGAGCTCACTCCAAGAGATTTTACTGTGAAATCTGCCTCATTTTCGATACTGGCAATTGAAAATATCTGCAAAATCAGAGAAAATGCTACAAAGTGTCAATATGCTTTTTATTCTGATGGAAGTGCGTAAAACCACATGCAAACAAATCTGTGTTGAATATTTGTAGAAAGCGTTATGCATGTAGCGTGATCGTATCACGGAAAATCCCGGCGATGGTATCTATATAAATTACACATCTATTGGGTAGAACTCGCTCCAAAAATTTTTTCTGATAAAACGGCCTGATTTCGAAAATGGCATTAGGAAAAAGCTGCAAATTCAGAATTAATGTTTCTATGAGTAAATATGCCATGTATTGTGTTGAAAGTCCTGTAATCCACATGCAAACAACTCTGTAGTGTATTTTTCTCGAATCCTTTCTGCATGTAGCGTGTTCGATACACGTAATTTCACAGCAGGAGAATATATGTAATTTACATATCTATTGAGTGGGACATGCTCCAAAAGTTTTTTCCTTTGAAAAGAGCCTGATTTTCGAAACTGCTTTTAGGACAAAGCTGCGAACATAGAGTAAATGTTTCTAGGTGTAAATATGACTTGTATGGTGGATGAAAATTCGGTAATCCGCATGCAGCCTACACTTTAGTGAATATTTGTCGAATCCGAGATACATGAAGCGTGTTTGGAACACAGAATATCACGGTGAGCGAATCTATGTAAAATATATGTCTCTTGGGTAGAACTGGATCCAAGAGATTTTTCTGCGAAATCTACCTCATTTTCAAAACTGGCAATTGAAAATCTCTGCAAAATCAGAGAAAATGCTTCAAAGAGTATATATGGCTTTTATGGTGGATGAAAGTTCGGTAATCCTTATGCTAACAACTCAGTAGTGAATATTTGTCGAATCCGAGATCCATGAAGCGTGTTCGGAACAGGAATTTCACGATGACGGGTTCTATGTAAATTGCATATCTATTGGGTAGAAATCGTTCTAAGAGGATTTTTCTGTGAAAACTGCATGATTTTAGATACTAACATTAGGAGAAATCTACTAAATCAGTATAAAACTTTCTATGTATAAATATGCATGTTAAGGTGGATGAAAGTTCGGTAATACACGTGTTCACAACTCATTAAAGAATGTTTGTTGAATCCGTGATGCATATAACGTGTTCAGAACACGGAATGTCACGGTGAGTGAAACTAGGTAAATTACATATGTTTTGGGTACAGCTCGCTCCAAGAGCATTTTTCTGCCAAATCTGCCTCATTTTCAATCCTGGCATTAAATCTAAGCTGTGAAATCTGAGAAAACTCTTCAAAGTGTCAGTAAGCCGTGTGTGGTGAAAGAAAGTACATTAATCCACATGCTAACCACTCTGTAGTGAATATTTTTCGAATCCGAGATACATGAAGCATGTTGGGAACACGGAATTTCACGGTGAGCGAATCCATATAAATTACAAGTCTATTGGTTAGAACGTGCTCCAAGAATTTTTTGCCGTGAAATCTGCCTCATTTTCGAAACTGGCATTTGGAAAATTCTGTGAAATCAAAGAAAATGTTTCTAAGCATCAATATGCCTTGTATTGTGATGAAATTCCTGTAATCCACATGCAAACAACTCTATAGTGTATTTTTGTCGAAACCATTCTGCATGTAGCGTGTTCGATACACGTAATTTCACAGCAGGAGAATATATATAATTAACATATCTATTGAGTGGGACATGCTCCAAATTTTTTTCCTTTGAAAAGAGCCTGATTTTCGAAACTGCTATTAGGACAAAGCTGCGAACATAGAGTAAATGTTTCTAGGTGTAAATAGGATTGTATGTTGGATGAAAGATCGGTAATCCGCATGTAAACAACTCTGGAGTGAGTATTTGTCGAATCCGAGATACATGAAGCGTGTTCGGAACACAGAATATCACGGTGAACGAATCAATATAAAATACATGTCCCTTGTGTAGAACACGCTCCAAGAGATTTTTCTGCGAAATCTGCCTCATTTTCGAAACTGACATTTGAAAATCCCTGCAAAATCAGAGAAAATGCTTCAAAGTTTCAATATGCCTTGTATTGTGATGGACGTTCGTAAAACCACATGCAAACAAATCTGTGGTGAATATTTGTAGAAAGCATTATGCATGTAGCGTGATCGTATCACGGAAATTCCCGGCGATGGAATCTATGTAAATTACATATCTATTGGGTAGATCTCGCTCCAAAAATTTTTTCTGAGAAAACAGCCTGATTTTCGAAACTGGCATTAGGAAAAAGCTGCAAATTCAGAATTAATGTTTCTAGGTGTAAATATGCCATGTATGGTGGATGAAAGTTCTGTAATCTACATGTTTACAACTCATTCGAGAAAGTTTGTTGAAACCATGATGCATGAAGCATGTTCAGAAATTGGAATGTCACTGTGAGGGAAACTATGTAAATTATATTTCTATTGGGAAGTACTCTCTCCACGAGAATTTTTCTGCGAATATGCCTCATTTTCAAACCTGGCATTAGGAAAATGTTTCAAAATATGAGAAAATGTTTCAAAGTGTCAATATGGCTTTTATGATGTATGAAATTTCAGTAATCATTATGCTAACAACTCTGTAGTGAATATTTGTCGAATCCGTGATGCATGTAGGTTTTTCGGAACACGGAATTTCACGATGACGGGTTCTATGTAAATTGCATGTCTATTGGGTAGAACTCGATCCAAGAGGATTTTTCTGTGTAAACTGCATTATTTAAAAACTGACATTAGGGGAAATCTTCTAAATCTGAATAGAACTTTCTATGTATATATTTGCATTGTAAGGTGGATTAAAGATCGGTAATACACATGTTCACAACTCATTAAAGCATGTTTGTTGAATCCGTAATGCATGCAACGTGTTCAGAACACGGAATGTCACGGCGAGTGAAACTAGGTAAATTACATATCTTTTGGGTACAACTCACTCCAAGAGCATTTCTCTGCCAAATCTGCCTCATTTCAAAACTGGCGTTAAAACTAAACTCCAAAATGTGAGAAAATCCTTCCAAATGTCAGTAAGCCTTGTATGGTGAATGAAAGTGCTGTAATCCACTTGCTAACAACACTGTAGTGAATATTATTCGAATCCGAGATACATGAAGCGTGTTTGGAACACGGAATTTCACGGTTAGCGAATCCATGTAAATTACAAGTCTACTGGTTAGAACGTGCTCAAAGAATTTTTTGCCGTGAAATCTGCCTCATTTTCAAGACTGACGTTTGGAAAGCTCTGTGAAATCGGAGAAAATGCTTCTAAGCATCAATATGCCTTGTATTGTTGTGAAAGTCCTTTAATCCTCATGCAAACAACCCTGTAGTGTATTTTTGTCGAAAACTTTCTGCATGTAGCGTGTTCGATACACGTAAATTCACAGCGGGAGAATCTATGTAATTTACATATCTATTGAGAAGAAAATGCTTCAACATTTTTTTCCATTGAAAACTGCCTGATTTTCGAAACTGCTATTAGGACAAAGCTGCCAACTAAGAGTAAATTATTCTAAGTGTAAGTATGATTGTATGGTGGATAAAAATTCGGTAATCTGCATGCAACCAACTCTGTAGTGAATATTTGTCGAATCCGAGATTCATGAAGCGTTTTTGGATCACAGAATATTACAGTGAGCGAATCTATGTAAAATACATCTCTTGGGTAGAACTCACTCCAAGAGATTTTACTGTGAAATCTGCCTCATTTTCGATACTGGCAATTGAAAATATCTGCAAAATCAGAGAAAATGCTACAAAGTGTCAATATGCTTTTTATTCTGATGGAAGTGCGTAAAACCACATGCAAACAAATCTGTGTTGAATATTTGTAGAAAGCGTTATGCATGTAGCGTGATCATATCACAGAAAATCCCGGCGATGGTATCTATATAAATTACACATCTATTGGGTAGAACTCGCTCCAAAAATTTTTTCTGATAAAACGGCCTGATTTTCGAAAATGGCATTAGGAAAAAGCTGCAAATTCAGAATTAATGTTTCTATGAGTAAATATGCCATGTGTTGTGTTGAAAGTCCTGTAATCCACATGCAAACAACTCTGTAGTGTATTTTTCTCGAATCCTTTCTGCATGTAGCGTGTTCGATACACGTAATTTCACAGCAGGAGAATATATGTAATTTACATATCTATTGAGTGGGACATGCTCCAAAAGTTTTTTCCTTTGAAAAGAGCCTGATTTTCGAAACTGCTTTTAGGACAAAGCTGCGAACATAGAGTAAATGTTTCTAGGTGTAAATATGACTTGTATGGTGGATGAAAATTCGGTAATCCGCATGCAGCCTACACTGTAGTGAATATTTGTCGAATCCGAGATACATGAAGCGTGTTTGGAACACAGAATATCACGGTGAGCGAATCTATGTAAAATATATGTCTCTTGGGTAGAACTGGATCCAAGAGATTTTTCTGCGAAATCTACCTCATTTTCAAAACTGGCAATTGAAAATCTCTGCAAAATCAGAGAAAATGCTTCAAAGAGTATATATGGCTTTTATGGTGGATGAAAGTTCGGTAATCCTTATGCTAACAAGTCAGTAGTGAATATTTGTCGAATCCGAGATCCATGAAGCGTGTTCGGAACAGGAATTTCACGATGACGGGTTCTATGTAAATTGCATATCTATTGGGTAGAAATCGTTCTAAGAGGATTTTTCTGTGAAAACTGCATGATTTTAGAAACTAACATTAGGAGAAATCTACTAAATCAGTATAAAACTTTCTATGTATAAATATGCATGTTAAGGTGGATGAAAGTTCGGTAATACACGTGTTCACAACTCATTAAAGAATGTTTGTTGAATCCGTGATGCATATAACGTGTTCAGAACACGGAATGTCACGGTGAGTGAAACTAGGTAAATTACATATGTTTTGGGTACAGCTCGCTCCAAGAGCATTTTTCTGCCAAATCTGCCTCATTTTCAATCCTGGCGTTAAATCTAAGCTGTGAAATCTGAGAAAACTCTTCAAAGTGTCAGTAAGCCGTGTGTGGTGAAAGAAAGTACATTAATCCACATGCTAACCACTCTGTAGTGAATATTTTTCGAATCCGAGATACATGAAGCATGTTGGGAACACGGAATTTCACGGTGAGCGAATCCATATAAATTACAAGTCTATTGGTTAGAACGTGCTCCAAGAATTTTTTGCCGTGAAATCTGCCTCATTTTCGAAACTGGCATTTGGAAAATTCTGTGAAATCAAAGAAAATGTTTCTAAGCATCAATATGCCTTGTATTGTGATGAAATTCCTGTAATCCACATGCAAACAACTCTGTAGTGTATTTTTGTCGAAACCATTCTGCATGTAGCGTGTTCGATACACGTAATTTCACAGCAGGAGAATATATATAATTAACATATCTATTGAGTGGGACATGCTCCAAATTTTTTTCCTTTGAAAAGAGCCTGATTTTCGAAACTGCTATTAGGACAAAGCTGAGAACATAGAGTAAATGTTTCTAGGTGAAAATAGGATTGTATGTTCGATGAAAGATCGGTAATCCGCATGCAAACAACTCTGGAGTGAGTATTTGTCGAATCCGAGATACATGAAGCGTGTTCGGAACACAGAATATCACGGTGAACGAATCAATATAAAATACATGTCCCTTGTGTAGAACACGCTCCAAGAGATTTTTCTGCGAAATCTGCCTCATTTTCGAAACTGACATTTGAAAATCCCTGCAAAATCAGAGAAAATGCTTCAAAGTTTCAATATGCCTTGTATTGTGATGGACGTTCGTAAAACCACATGCAAACAAATCTGTGGTGAATATTTGTAGAAAGCGTTATGCATGTAGCGTGATCGTATCACGGAAATTCCCGGCGATGGAATCTATGTAAATTACACATCTATTGGGTAGATCTCGCTCCAAAAATTTTTTCTGAGAAAACAGCCTGATTTTCGAAACTGGCATTAGGAAAAAGCTGCAAATTCAGAATTAATGTTTCTAGGTGTAAATATGCCATGTATGGTGGATGAAAGTTCTGTAATCTACATTTTTACAACTCATTCGAGAAAGTTTGTTGAAACCATGATGCATGAAGCATGTTCAGAAATTGGAATGTCACTGTGAGGGAAAATATGTAAATTATATTTCTATTGGGAAGTACTCGCTCCACGAGAATTTTTCTGCGAATATGCCTCATTTTCAAACCTGGCATTAGGAAAATGTTTCAAAATATGAGAAAATGTTTCAAAGTGTCAATATGGCTTTTATGATGGATGAAATTTCGGTAATCATTATGCTAACAACTCTGTAGTGAATATTTGTCGAATCCGTGATGCATGTAGGTTTTTCGGAACACGGAATTTCACGATGACGGGTTGTATGTTAATTGCATGTCTATTGAGTAGAACTCTCTCCAAGAGGATTTTTCTGTATAAACTGCATTATATTAAAAACTAACATTAGGGGAAATCTACTAAATCAGTATATAAATTTCTATGTATAAATATGCATTGTAAGGTGGATGAAAGTTCGGTAATACACGTGTTCACAACTCATTAAATTATGTTTTTTGAATCCATGATGCATATAAAGTGTTCAGAAGACGGAATGTCCCGGTGAGTGAAACTAGGTTAATTACATATCTTTTGGGTACAACTCGCTCCAGGAGCACTTTTAGACCAAATCTGCCTCATTTTCAAAACTGGCGTTAAAACTAACATGTGAAATCTGAGAAAAGTATTCAAAGTGTCAGTAAGCCTTTTATGGTAGATGAAAGTGCTGTTATCCACTTGCTAACAACTCTGTAGTGAATATTATTCGAATCCGAGATACATGAAGCGTGTTTGGAACACGGAATTTCACGGTTAGCGAATCCATGTAAATTACAAGTCTACTGGTTAGAACGTGCTCCAAGAAATTTTTGCCGTGAAATCTGCCTCATTTTCAAGACTGACGTTTGGAAAGCTCTGTGAAATCGGAGAAAATGCTTCTAAGCATCAATATGCCTTGTATTGTTGTGAAAGTCCTTTAATCCTCATGCAAACAACCCTGTAGTGTATTTTTGTCGAAAACTTTCTGCATGTAGCGTGTTCGATACACGTAAATTCACAGCGGGAGAATCTATGTAATTTACATATCTATTGAGTAGAAAATGCTTCAACATTTTTTTCCTTTGAAAACTGCCTGATTTTCGAAACTGCTATTAGGACAAATCTGCCAACTAAGAGTAAATTATTCTAAGTGTAAGTATGACTTGTATAGTGGATGAAAATTCGGTAATCTGCATGCAACCAACTCTGTAGTGAATATTTGTCGAATCCGAGATACATGAAGCGTTTTTGGATCACAGAATATTACAGTGAGCGAATCTATGTAAAATACATCTCTTGGGTAGAGCTCACTCCAAGAGATTTTACTGTGAAATCTGCCTCATTTTCGATACTGGCAATTGAAAATATCTGCAAAATCAGAGAAAATGCTCCAAAGTGTCAATATGCTTTTTATTCTGATGGAAGTGCGTAAAACCACATGCAAACAAATCTGTGTTGAATATTTGTAGAAAGCGTTATGCATGTAGCGTGATCGTATCACGGAAAATCCCGGCGATGGTATCTATATAAATTACACATCTATTGGGTAGAACTCGCTCCAAAAATTTTTTCTGATAAAACGGCCTGATTTTCGAAAATGGCATTAGGAAAAAGCTGCAAATTCAGAATTAATGTTTCTATGAGTAAATATGCCATGTATTGTGTTGAAAGTCCTGTAATCCACATGCAAACAACTCTGTAGTGTATTTTTCTCGAATCCTTTCTGCATGTAGCGTGTTCGATACACGTAATTTCACAGCAGGAGAATATATGTAATTTACATATCTATTGAGTGGGACATGCTCCAAAAGTTTTTTCCTTTGAAAAGAGCCTGATTTTCGAAACTGCTTTTAGGACAAAGCTGCGAACATAGAGTAAATGTTTCTAGGTGTAAATATGACTTGTATGGTGGATGAAAATTCGGTAATCCGCATGCAGCCTACACTTTAGTGAATATTTGTCGAATCCGAGATACATGAAGCGTGTTTGGAACACAGAATATCACGGTGAGCGAATCTATGTAAAATATATGTCTCTTGGGTAGAACTGGATCCAAGAGATTTTTCTGCGAAATCTACCTCATTTTCAAAACTGGCAATTGAAAATCTCTGCAAAATCAGAGAAAATGCTTCAAAGAGTATATATGGCTTTTATGGTGGATGAAAGTTCGGTAATCCTTATGCTAACAACTCAGTAGTGAATATTTGTCGAATCCGAGATCCATGAAGCGTGTTCGGAACAGGAATTTCACGATGACGGGTTCTATGTAAATTGCATATCTATTGGGTAGAAATCGTTCTAAGAGGATTTTTCTGTGAAAACTGCATGATTTTAGATACTAACATTAGGAGAAATCTACTAAATCAGTATAAAACTTTCTATGTATAAATATGCATGTTAAGGTGGATGAAAGTTCGGTAATACACGTGTTCACAACTCATTAAAGAATGTTTGTTGAATCCGTGATGCATATAACGTGTTCAGAACACGGAATGTCACGGTGAGTGAAACTAGGTAAATTACATATGTTTTGGGTACAGCTCGCTCCAAGAGCATTTTTCTGCCAAATCTGCCTCATTTTCAATCCTGGCGTTAAATCTAAGCTGTGAAATCTGAGAAAACTCTTCAAAGTGTCAGTAAGCCGTGTGTGGTGAAAGAAAGTACATTAATCCACATGCTAACCACTCTGTAGTGAATATTTTTCGAATCCGAGATACATGAAGCATGTTGGGAACACGGAATTTCACGGTGAGCGAATCCATATAAATTACAAGTCTATTGGTTAGAACGTGCTCCAAGAATTTTTTGCCGTGAAATCTGCCTCATTTTCGAAACTGGCATTTGGAAAATTCTGTGAAATCAAAGAAAATGTTTCTAAGCATCAATATGCCTTGTATTGTGATGAAATTCCTGTAATCCACATGCAAACAACTCTGTAGTGTATTTTTGTCGAAACCATTCTGCATGTAGCGTGTTCGATACACGTAATTTCACAGCAGGAGAATATATATAATTAACATATCTATTGAGTGGGACATGCTCCAAATTTTTTTCCTTTGAAAAGAGCCTGATTTTCGAAACTGCTATTAGGACAAAGCTGCGAACATAGAGTAAATGTTTCTAGGTGTAAATAGGATTGTATGTTGGATGAAAGATCGGTAATCCGCATGCAAACAACTCTGGAGTGAGTATTTGTCGAATCCGAGATACATGAAGCGTGTTCGGAACACAGAATATCACGGTGAACGAATCAATATAAAATACATGTCCCTTGTGTAGAACACGCTCCAAGAGATTTTTCTGTGAAATCTGCCTCATTTTCGAAACTGACATTTGAAAATCCCTGCAAAATCAGAGAAAATGCTTCAAAGTTTCAATATGCTTTGTATTGTGATGGACGTTCGTAAAACCACATGCAAACAAATCTGTGGTGAATATTTGTAGAAAGCATTATGCATGTAGCGTGATCGTATCACGGAAATTCCCGGCGATGGAATCTATGTAAATTACATATCTATTGGGTAGATCTCGCTCCAAAAATTTTTTCTGAGAAAACAGCCTGATTTTCGAAACTGGCATTAGGAAAAAGCTGCAAATTCAGAATTAATGTTTCTAGGTGTAAATATGCCATGTATGGTGGATGAAAGTTCTGTAATCTACATGTTTACAACTCATTCGAGAAAGTTTGTTGAAACCATGATGCATGAAGCATGTTCAGAAATTGGAATGTCACTGTGAGGGAAACTATGTAAGTTATATTTCTATTGGGAAGTACTCTCTCCACGAGAATTTTTCTGCGAATATGCCTCATTTTCAAACCTGGCATTAGGAAAATGTTTCAAAATATGAGAAAATGTTTCAAAGTGTCAATATGGCTTTTATGATGGATGAAATTTCAGTAATCATTATGCTAACAACTCTGTAGTGAATATTTGTCGAATCCGTGATGCATGTAGGTTTTTCGGAACACGGAATTTCACGATGACGGGTTCTATGTAAATTGCATGTCTATTGGGTAGAACTCGATCCAAGAGGATTTTTCTGTGTAAACTGCATTATTTAAAAACTGACATTAGGGGAAATCTTCTAAATCTGAATAGAACTTTCTATGTATATATTTGCATTGTAAGGTGGATTAAAGATCGGTAATACACATGTTCACAACTCATTAAAGCATGTTTGTTGAATCCGTAATGCATGCAACGTGTTCAGAACACGGAATGTCACGGCGAGTGAAACTAGGTAAATTACATATCTTTTGGGTACAACTCACTCCAAGAGCATTTCTCTGCCAAATCTGCCTCATTTCAAAACTGGCGTTAAAACTAACCTCCAAAATGTGAGAAAATCCTTCCAAATGTCAGTAAGCCTTTTATGGTGAATGAAAGTGCTGTAATCCACTTGCTAACAACACTGTAGTGAATATTATTCGAATCCGAGATACATGAAGCGTGTTTGGAACACGGAATTTCACGGTTAGCGAATCCATGTAAATTACAAGTCTACTGGTTAGAACGTGCTCAAAGAATTTTTTGCCGTGAAATCTGCCTCATTTTCAAGACTGACGTTTGGAAAGCTCTGTGAAATCGGAGAAAATGCTTCTAAGCATCAATATGCCTTGTATTGTTGTGAAAGTCCTTTAATCCTCATGCAAACAACCCTGTAGTGTATTTTTGTCGAAAACTTTCTGCATGTAGCGTGTTCGATACACGTAAATTCACAGCGGGAGAATCTATGTAATTTACATATCTATTGAGTAGAAAATGCTTCAACATTTTTTTCCTTTGAAAACTGCCTGATTTTCGAAACTGCTATTAGGACAAATCTGCCAACTAAGAGTAAATTATTCTAAGTGTAAATATGACTTGTATAGTGGATGAAAATTCGGTAATCTGCATGCAACCAACTCTGTAGTGAATATTTGTCGACTCCGAGATACATGAAGCGTTTTTGGATCACAGAATATTACAGTGAGCGAATCTATGTAAAATACATCTCTTGGGTAGAGCTCACTCCAAGAGATTTTACTGTGAAATCAGCCTCATTTTCGATACTTGCAATTGAAAATATCTTCAAAATCAGAGAAAATGCTCCAAAGTGTCAATATGCTTTTTATTCTGATGGAAGTGCGTAAAACCACATGCAAACAAATCTGTGTTGAATATTTGTAGAAAGCGTTATGCATGTAGCGTGATCGTATCACGGAAAATCCCGGCGATGGTATCTATATAAATTACACATCTATTGGGTAGAACTCGCTCCAAAAATTTTTTCTGATAAAACGGCCTGATTTTCGAAAATGGCATTAGGAAAAAGCTGCAAATTCAGAATTAATGTTTCTATGAGTAAATATGCCATGTATTGTGTTGAAAGTCCTGTAATCCACATGCAAACAACTCTGTAGTGTATTTTTCTCGAATCCTTTCTGCATGTAGCGTGTTCGATACACGTAATTTCACAGCAGGAGAATATATGTAATTTACATATCTATTGAGTGGGACATGCTCCAAAAGTTTTTTCCTTTGTAAAGAGCCTGATTTTCGAAACTGCTTTTAGGACAAAGCTGCGAACATAGAGTAAATGTTTCTAGGTGTAAATATGACTTGTATGGTGGATGAAAATTCGGTAATCCGCATGCAGCCTACACTTTAGTGAATATTTGTCGAATCCGAGATACATGAAGCGTGTTTGGAACACAGAATATCACGGTGAGCGAATCTATGTAAAATATATGTCTCTTGGGTAGAACTGGATCAAAGAGATTTTTCTGCGAAATCTACCTCATTTTCAAAACTGGCAATTGAAAATCTCTGCAAAATCAGAGAAAATGCTTCAAAGAGTATATGTGGCTTTTATGGTGGATGAAAGTTCGGTAATCCTTATGCTAACAACTCAGTAGTGAATATTTGTCGAATCCGAGATACATGAAGCGTGTTCGGAACAGGAATTTCACGGTGAGCGAATCCATGTAAATTATGTGTCTATTGTTTAGAACACGCTCCAGAGGTTTTTGCCGTGAAATCTGCCTCATTTTGGAAACTGGCGTTTGGAAAGCTCTGTGAAATAGGAGAAAATGCTTCTAACCATCAATATGCCTTGTGTTGTTGTGAAAGACCTGTAATCCACATGCAAACAACCCTGTTGTAGATTTTTCTCGAAAGCTTTCTGCATGTAGCGTGTTCGATTCACGTAAATTCACAGCGGGAGAGTAAATGTAATTTACATATCTACTGAGTAAAAATGCTTCAAAATTTTTTTCCTTTGAAACCTGAATGATTTTTGAAACTGCTATTAGGACAAAGCTGCGAACTCAGAGTAAATGATTCTAAGTGTAAGTATGACTTGTATGGTGGATGAAAATTCGGTAATCTGCATGCAACCAACTCTGTAGTGAATATTTGTCGAATCCGAGATACATGAAGCGTGTTCGGAACACAGAATATCACGGTGAGCGAATCAATGTAAAATACATGTCCCTTGTGTAGAACACGCTCCAAGAGTTTTTTCTGCGAAATCTGCCTCATTTTCGAAACTGACATTTGAAAATCCCTGCAAAATCAGAGAAAATGCTACAAAGTTTCAATATGCCTTGTATTGTGATGGAAGATCTTAAAATCAGATGCAAACAAATCTGTGGTGAATATTTGTAGAAAGTGTTATGCATGTAGCGTGATCATATCACGGAAATTCCCGGCGATGGAATCTATGTAAATTACACATCTATAGGGTAGAACTCGCTCCAAAAATTTTTTCTGAGAAAACGGCCGGATTTTCAAAACTGGCATTAGGAAAAAGCTGCAAATTCAGAATTAATGTTTCTAGGTGTAAATATGCCATGTATGGTTGGTGAAAGTTCTGTAATCTACATGTTTATAACTCATTCGAGAAAGTTTGTTGAAACCATGATGCATGAAGCGTGTTCAGAAATTGGAATGTCACTGTGAGGGAAACTATGTAAATTACATTTCTATTGGGAGGTACTCGCTCCACGAGAATTTTTCTGCGAATATGCCTCATTTTCAAACCTGGCATTAGGAAAAAGTTTCGAAATATGAGAAAATGTTTCAAAGTGTCAATATGGCTTTTACGGTGGATGAAATTTCGGGAATACTTATGCTAACAACTCTGTAGTGAATATTTGTCGAATCCGTGATGCATGTAGGTTTTTCGGAACACGGAATTTCACGATGACGGGTTCTATGTTAATTGCATGTCTATTGAGTAGAACTCTCTCCAAGAGGGTTTTTCTGTGTAAACTGCATTATATTAAAAACTAACATTAGGGGAAATCTACTAAATCAGTATATAAATTTCTATGTATAAATATGCATTGTAAGGTGGATGAAAGTTCACTAATACACGTGTTCACAACTCATTAAATTATGTTTGTTGAATCCATGATGCATATAAAGTGTTCAGAACACGGAATGTCACGGTGAGTGAAACTAGGTAAATTACATATCTTTCGGGTACAACTCGCTCCAGGAGCATTTTTAGACCAAATCTGCCTCATTTTCAAAACTGGCGTTAAAACTAAACTGTGAAATCTGAGAAAAGTATTCAAAGTGTCAGTAAGCCTTTTATGGTAGATGAAAGTGCTCTTATCCACTTGCTAACAACTCTGTAGTGAATATTTTTCGAATCCGAAATACATGAAGCGTGTTTGGAACACGGAATTTCACGGTTAGCGAATCCATGTAAATTAAATGTTTATTGGTTAGAACCCGCTCCAAGAGGTTTTTGCCGTGAAATCTGACTCATTTTCAAAACTGGCATTAGGAAAAACTTTCAAAATATGAGAAAATGCTTCAAAGTGTAAATATGGCTTTTATGGTGGTTGAAATTTCGGTAATCTTTAAGCTAACAACTGTGAAGTGTATATTTTTCGAATCTGACACGCATGTAGTGTGTTCGGAACACGGAATTTCAAGGTGAGCGAATCCTTGTAAATTACATGTCTATTGTTTAGGAAAAGCTCCAAGAGATTTTTGCCATGAAATCTGCCTCATTTTCGAAACTGGCATTTGGAAAGCTCTGTGAAATCAGAGAAAATGCTTATAAGCGTAAATATGCCTTGTATTGTGATGAAAGTCCTGCAATCCACATGTAAATAACTCTGTAGTGTATTTTTGTCGAACAATTTCTGCATGTAGCGTGTTCGATACACGTAATTTCACAGTAGGAGAATCTATGTAATTTACATATCTATTGAGTAGAAAATGCTCCAACATTTTTTTCCTTTGAAAACTGCCTGATTTTTGAAACTGCTATTAGGACAAAGCTGCGAACATAGAGTAAATATTTCTAGGTGTAAATATCACAAGTATGGTGGATGAAAATTCGGTAATCCGCATGCAACCAACTCTGTAGTGAATATTTTTCGAATCTGAGATGCATGTAGCGTGTTCGGAATGCGGAATTTCACGGTGAGCGAATCCATGTAAATTACAAGTCTATTGGTTACAACGTGCTCCATGAATTTTTTGCCGTGAAATCTGCCTCATTTTCAAAACTGGCGTTTGGAAAATCCTGTGAAATCAGAGAAAATGCTTCTAAGCATCAATATGCCTTGTATTGTGATGAAAGTCCTATA
This sequence comes from Camelus ferus, assembly GCF_009834535.1. Taxonomy (NCBI): domain Eukaryota; kingdom Metazoa; phylum Chordata; class Mammalia; order Artiodactyla; family Camelidae; genus Camelus; species Camelus ferus. The sequence goes on from NC_045715.1 coordinate 104,418, forward strand.
ATCCACATGCAAACAACTCTGTAGATAATTTTTCTCGAAAACTTTCTGCATGTAGTGTGTTCGATACACGTAATTTCACAGCAGGAGAATATATATTATTTACATATCTATTGAGTAGAACATACTCCAAAAGTTTTTTCCTATGAAAAATGCCTGATTTTCGAAACTGCTATTAGGACAAAGCTGCGAAATCAGAGTAAATGTTTCTAGGTGTAAATATGATTGTATGGTGGATGAAAGATCTGTAATTCGCATGCAAATAACTCTGGAGTGAATATTTGTCGAATCCGAGATACATGAAGCATGTTCGGAACACAGAATATCACGGTGAGCGAATCAATGTAAAATACATGTCCCTTGTGTAGAACACGCTCCAAGAGATTTTTCTGCGAAATCTGCCTCATTTTCGAAACTGACATTTGAAAATCGCTGCAAAATCAGAGGAAATGCTTCAAAATTTCTATATGCCTTTTATTGTGATGGAAGTTCATAAATCCAGATGCAAACAAATCTGTGGTGAATATTTGTAGAAAGCGTTATGCATGTAGCGTGATCGTATCTCGGAAATTCCCGGCGATGGTATCTATATAAATTACACATCTATTGGGTAGAAATCGCTCCAAAAATTTTTTCTGAGAAAACGGCCTGATTTTCGAAACTGGCATTAGGAAAAAGCTGCAAATTCAGAATTAATGTTTCTAGGTGTAAATATGCCATGTATGGTGGGTGAAAGTTCTGTAATCTACATGTTCACAACTCATTCGAGAAAGTTTGTTGAAACCATGATGCATGAAGCGTGTTCAGAAATTGGAATGTCACTGTGAGGGAAACTATGTAAGTTACATTTCTATTGGGAAGTACTCTCTCCACGAGAATTTTTCTGCGAATATGCCTCATTTTCAAACCTGGCATTAGGAAAAAGTTTTGAAATATGAGAAAATGTTTCAAAGTGTCATTATGGCTTTTATAGTGGATGAAATTTCGGTAATTCTTATGCTAACAACTCTGTAGTGAATATTTGTTGAATCCGTGATGCATGTAGGTTTTTCGGAACACGGAATTTCACGATGACTGGTTCTATGTAAATTGCATGTCTATTGGGTAGAACTCGCTCCAAGAGGATTTTTCTGTGTAAACTGCATTATTTCAAAACTGACATTAGGAGAAAACTTCTAAATCAGAATAGAACTTTCTATGTATATATTTGCATTGTAAGGTGGATTAAAGTTCGCTAATACACATATTCACAACTCATTAAAGCATGTTTGTTGAATCCGTAATGCATGCAACGTGTTCAGAACACGGAATGTCACGGTGAGCGAATCCATGTAAACTACAAGTCTATTGGTTACAACTTGCTCCATGAATTTTTTGCCGTGAAATCTGCCTCATTTCAAAACTGGCGTTAAAACTCACCTCCAAAATGTGAGAAAATCCTTCCAAATGTCAATAAGCCTTGTATGGTGAATGAAAGTGCTGTAATCCACTTGCTAACAACTCTGTAGTGAATATTATTCTAATACGATATGTATGCAGCGTGTTCGGAACACGGAATTTCACGGTGAGCGAATCCATGTAAATTATATGTCTATTGTTTAGAACACGCTCCAGAGGTTTTTGCCGTGAAATCTGCCTCATTTTCGAAACTGGCGTTTGGAAAGCTCTGTGAAATAGGAGAAAATGCTTCTAACCATCAATATGCCTTGTATTGTTGTGAAAGACCTGTAATCCACATGCAAACAACCCTGTTGTAGATTTTTCTCGAAAGCTTTCTGCATGTAGCGTGTTCGATTCTCGTAAATTCACAGCGGGAGAGTAAATGTAATTTACATATCTACTGAGTAAAAATGCTCCAAAATTTTTTTCCTTTGAAACCTGAATGATTTTTGAAACTGCTATTAGGACAAAGCTGTGAACTCAGAGTAAATGATTCTAAGTGTAAGTATGACTTGTATGGTGGATGAAAATTCGGTAATCTGCATGCAACCAACTCTGTAGTGAATATTTGTCGAATCCGAGATACATGAAGCGTGTTCGGAACACAGAATATCACGGTGAGCGAATCAATGTAAAATACATGTCCCTTGTGTAGAACACGCTCCAAGAGTTTTTTCTGCGAAATCTGCCTCATTTTCGAAACTGACATTTGAAAATCCCTGCAAAATCAGAGAAAATGCTACAAAGTTTCAATATGCCTTGTATTGTGATGGAAGATCTTAAAATCAGATGCAAACAAATCTGTGGTGAATATTTGTAGAAAGTGTTATGCATGTAGCGTGATCATATCACGGAAATTCCCGGCGATGGAATCTATGTAAATTACACATCTATAGGGTAGAACTCGCTCCAAAAATTTTTTCTGAGAAAACGGCCGGATTTTCAAAACTGGCATTAGGAAAAAGCTGCAAATTCAGAATTAATGTTTCTAGGTGTAAATATGCCATGTATGGTGGGTGAAAGTTCTGTAATCTACATGTTTATAACTCATTCGAGAAAGTTTGTTGAAACCATGATGCATGAAGCGTGTTCAGAAATTGGAATGTCACTGTGAGGGAAACTATGTAAATTACATTTCTATTGGGAGGTACTCGCTCCACGAGAATTTTTCTGCGAATATGCCTCATTTTCAAACCTGGCATTAGGAAAAAGTTTCGAAATATGAGAAAATGTTTCAAAGTGTCAATATGGCTTTTATGGTGGATGAAATTTCGGGAATACTTATGCTAACAACTCTGTAGTGAATATTTGTCGAATCCGTGATGCATGTAGGTTTTTCGGAACACGGAATTTCACGATGACGGGTTCTATGTTAATTGCATGTCTATTGAGTAGAACTCTCTCCAAGAGGGTTTTTCTGTGTAAACTGCATTATATTAAAAACTAACATTAGGGGAAATCTACTAAATCAGTATATAAATTTCTATGTATAAATATGCATTGTAAGGTGGATGAAAGTTCACTAATACACGTGTTCACAACTCATTACATTATGTTTGTTGAATCCATGATGCATATAAAGTGTTCAGAACACGGAATGTCACGGTGAGTGAAACTAGGTAAATTACATATCTTTCGGGTACAACTCGCTCCAGGAGCATTTTTAGACCAAATCTGCCTCATTTTCAAAACTGGCGTTAAAACTAAACTGTGAAATCTGAGAAAAGTATTCAAAGTGTCAGTAAGCCTTTTATGGTAGATGAAAGTGCTCTTATCCACTTGCTAACAACTCTGTAGTGAATATTTTTCGAATCCGAAATACATGAAGCGTGTTTGGAACACGGAATTTCACGGTTAGCGAATCCATGTAAATTAAATGTTTATTGGTTAGAACCCGCTCCAAGAGGTTTTTGCCGTGAAATCTGACTCATTTTCAAAACTGGCATTAGGAAAAACTTTCAAAATATGAGAAAATGCTTCAAAGTGTAAATATGGCTTTTATGGTGGTTGAAATTTCGGTAATCTTTAAGCTAACAACTGTGAAGTGTATATTTTTCGAATCCGACATGCATGTAGCGTGTTCGGAACACGGAATTTCAAGGTGAGCGAATCCTTGTAAATTACATGTCTATTGTTTAGGAAAAGCTCCAAGAGATTTTTGCCATGAAATCTGCCTCATTTTCGAAACTGGCATTTGGAAAGCTCTGTGAAATCAGAGAAAATGCTTCTAAGCGTAAATATGCCTTGTATTGTGATGAAAGTCCTGCAATCCACATGTAAATAACTCTGTAGTGTATTTTTGTCAAACAATTTCTGCATGTAGCGTGTTCGATACACGTAATTTCACAGTAGGAGAATCTATGTAATTTACAAATCTATTGAGTAGAAAATGCTCCAACATTTTTTTCCTTTGAAAACTGCCTGATTTTTGAAACTGCTATTAGGACAAAGCTGCGAACATAGAGTAAATATTTCTAGGTGTAAATATCACAAGTATGGTGGATGAAAATTCGGTAATCCGCATGCAACCAACTCTGTAGTGAATATTTTTCGAATCTGAGATGCATGTAGCGTGTTCGGAATGCGGAATTTCACGGTGAGCAAATCCATGTAAATTACAAGTCTATTGGTTACAACGTGCTCTAAGAATTTTTTGCCGTGAACTCTGCCTCATTTTCAAAACTGGCGTTTGGAAAATCCTGTGAAATCAGAGAAAATGCTTCTAAGCATCAATATGCCTTGTATTGTGATGAAAGTCCTGTAATCCACATGCAAACAACTCTGTAGATAATTTTTCTCGAAAACTTTCTGCATGTAGTGTGTTCGATACACGTAATTTCACAGCAGGAGAATATATATTATTTACATATCTATTGAGTAGAACATACTCCAAAAGTTTTTTCCTATGAAAAATGCCTGATTTTCGAAACTGCTATTAGGACAAAGCTGCGAAATCAGAGTAAATGTTTCTAGGTGTAAATATGATTGTATGGTGGATGAAAGATCTGTAATTCGCATGCAAATAACTCTGGAGTGAATATTTGTCGAATCCGAGATACATGAAGCATGTTCGGAACACAGAATATCACGGTGAGCGAATCAATGTAAAATACATGTCCCTTGTGTAGAACACGCTCCAAGAGATTTTTCTGCGAAACCTGCCTCATTTTCGAAACTGACATTTGAAAATCGCTGCAAAATCAGAGGAAATGCTTCAAAATTTCTATATGCCTTTTATTGTGATGGAAGTTCATAAATCCAGATGCAAACAAATCTGTGGTGGATATTTGTAGAAAGAGTTATGCATGTAGCGTGATCGTATCTCGGAAATTCCCGGCGATGGTATCTATATAAATTACACATCTATAGGGTAGAAATCGCTCCAAAAATTTTTTCTGAGAAAACGGCATGATTTTCGAAACTGGCATTAGGAAAAAGCTGCAAATTCAGAATTAATGTTTGTAGGTGTAAATATGCCATGTATGGTGGGTGAAAGTTCTGTAATCTACATGTTCACAACTTATTCGAGAAAGTTTGTTGAAACCATGATGCATGAAGCGTGTTCAGAAATTGGAATGTCACTGTGAGGGAAACTATGTAAGTTACATTTCTATTGGGAAGTACTCTCTCCACGAGAATTTTTCTGCGAATATGCCTCATTTTCAAACCTGGCATTAGGAAAAAGTTTTGAAATATGAGAAAATGTTTCAAAGTGTCATTATGGCTTTTATAGTGGATGAAATTTCGGTAATTCTTATGCTAACAACTCTGTAGTGAATATTTGTCGAATCCGTGATGCATGTAGGTTTTTCGGAACACGGAATTTCACGATGACTGGTTCTATGTAAATTGCATGTCTATTGGGTAGAACTCGCTCCAAGAGGATTTTTCTGTGTAAACTGCATTATTTCAAAACTGACATTAGGAGAAACTTCTAAATCAGAATAGAACTTTCTATGTATATATTTGCATTGTAAGGTGGATTAAAGTTCGCTAATACACATATTCACAACTCATTAAAGCATGTTTGTTGAATCCGTAATGCATGCAACGTGTTCAGAACACGGAATGTCACGGTGAGCGAATCCATGTAAACTACAAGTCTATTGGTTACAACGTGCTCCATGAATTTTTTGCCGTGAAATCTGCCTCATTTCAAAACTGGCGTTAAAACTAACCTCCAAAATGTGAGAAAATCCTTCCAAATGTCAATAAGCCTTGTATGGTGAATGAAAGTGCTGTAATCCACTTGCTAACAACTCTGTAGTGAATATTATTCTAATACGATCTGTATGCAGCGTGTTCGGAACACGGAATTTCACGGTGAGCGAATCCATGTAAATTATATGTCTATTGTTTAGAACACGCTCCAGAGGTTTTTGCCGTGAAATCTGCCTCATTTTGGAAACTGGCGTTTGGAAAGCTCTGTGAAATAGGAGAAAATGCTTCTAACCATCAATATGCCTTGTATTGTTGTGAAAGACCTGTAATCCACATGCAAACAACCCTGTTGTAGATTTTTCTCGAAAGCTTTCTGCATGTAGCGTGTTCGATTCACGTAAATTCACAGCGGGAGAGTAAATGTAATTTACATATCTACTGAGTAAAAATGCTTCAAAATTTTTTTCCTTTGAAACCTGAATGATTTTTGAAACTGCTATTAGGACAAAGCTGCGAACTCAGAGTAAATGATTCTAAGTGTAAGTATGACTTGTATGGTGGATGAAAATTCGGTTATCTGCATGCAACCAACTCTGTAGTGAATATTTGTCGAATCCGAGATACATGAAGCGTGTTCGGAACACAGAATATCACGGTGAGCGATTCAATGTAAAATACATGTCCCTTGTGTAGAACACGCTCCAAGAGTTTTTTCTGCGAAATCTGCCTCATTTTCGAAACTGACATTTGAAAATCCCTGCAAAATCAGAGAAAATGCTACAAAGTTTCAATATGCCTTGTATTGTGATGGAAGATCTTAAAATCAGATGCAAACAAATCTGTGGTGAATATTTGTAGAAAGTGTTATGCATGTAGCGTGATCATATCACGGAAATTCCCGGCGATGGAATCTATGTAAATTACACATCTATAGGGTAGAACTCGCTCCAAAAATTTTTTCTGAGAAACGGCCGGATTTTCAAACTGGCATTAGGAAAAGCTGCAAATTCAGAATTAATGTTTCTAGGTGTAAATATGCCATGTATGGTGGGTGAAAGTTCTGTAATCTACATGTTTCACAACTCATTCGAGAAAGTTTGTTGAAACCATGATGCATGAAGCGTGTTCAGAAATTGGAATGTCACTGTGAGGGAAACTATGTAAATTACATTTCTATTGGGAGGTACTCGCTCCACGAGAATTTTTCTGCGAATATGCCTCATTTTCAAACCTGGCATTAGGAAAAAGTTTCGAAATATGAGAAAATGTTTCAAAGTGTCAATATGGCTTTTATGGTGGATGAAATTTCGGGAATACTTATGCTAACAACTCTGTAGTGAATATTTGTCGAATCCGTGATGCATGTAGGTTTTTCGGAACACGGAATTTCACGATGACGGGTTCTATGTTAATTGCATGTCTATTGAGTAGAACTCTCTCCAAGAGGGTTTTTCTGTGTAAACTGCATTATATTAAAAACTAACATTAGGGGAAATCTACTAAATCAGTATATAAATTTCTATGTATAAATATGCATTGTAAGGTGGATGAAAGTTCACTAATACACGTGTTCACAACTCATTAAATTATGTTTGTTGAATCCATGATGCATATAAAGTGTTCAGAACACGGAATGTCACGGTGAGTGAAACTAGGTAAATTACATATCTTTCGGGTACAACTCGCTCCAGGAGCATTTTTAGACCAAATCTGCCTCATTTTCAAAACTGGCGTTAAAACTAAACTGTGAAATCTGAGAAAAGTATTCAAAGTGTCAGTAAGCCTTTTATGGTAGATGAAAGTGCTCTTATCCACTTGCTAACAACTCTGTAGTGAATATTTTTCGAATCCGAAATACATGAAGCGTGTTTGGAACACGGAATTTCACGGTTAGCGAATCCATGTAAATTAAATGTTTATTGGTTAGAACCCGCTCCAAGAGGTTTTTTGCCGTGAAATCTGACTCATTTTCAAAACTGGCATTAGGAAAAACTTTCAAAATATGAGAAAATGCTTCAAAGTGTAAATATGGCTTTTATGGTGGTTGAAATTTCGGTAATCTTTAAGCTAACAACTGTGAAGTGTATATTTTTCGAATCCGACATGCATGTAGCGTGTTCGGAACACGGAATTTCAAGGTGAGCGAATCCTTGTAAATTACATGTCTATTGTTTAGGAAAAGCTCCAAGAGATTTTTGCCATGAAATCTGCCTCATTTTCGAAACTGGCATTTGGAAAGCTCTGTGAAATCAGAGAAAATGCTTCTAAGCGTAAATATGCCTTGTATTGTGATGAAAGTCCTGCAATCCACATGTAAATAACTCTGTAGTGTATTTTTGTCGAACAATTTCTGCATGTAGCGTGTTCGATACACGTAATTTCACAGTAGGAGAATCTATGTAATTTACAAATCTATTGAGTAGAAAATGCTCCAACATTTTTTTCCTTTGAAAACTGCCTGATTTTTGAAACTGCTATTAGGACAAAGCTGCGAACATAGAGTAAATATTTCTAGGTGTAAATATCACAAGTATGGTGGATGAAAATTCGGTAATCCGCATGCAACCAACTCTGTAGTGAATATTTTTCGAATCTGAGATGCATGTAGCGTGTTCGGAATGCGGAATTTCACGGTGAGCGAATCCATGTAAATTACAAGTCTATTGGTTACAACGTGCTCTAAGAATTTTTGCCGTGATATCTGCCTCATTTTCAAAACTGGCGTTTGGAAAATCCTGTGAAATCAGAGAAAATGCTTCTAAGCATCAATATGCCTTGTATTGTGATGAAAGTCCTGTAATCCACATGCAAACAACTCTGTAGATTATTTTTCTCGAAAACTTTCTGCATGTAGTGTGTTCGATACACGTAATTTCACAGCAGGAGAATATATATTATTTACATATCTATTGAGTAGAACATACTCCAAAAGTTTTTTCCTATGAAAAATGCCTGATTTTCGAAACTGCTATTAGGACAAAGCTGCGAAATCAGAGTAAATGTTTCTAGGTGTAAATATGATTGTATGGTGGATGAAAGATCTGTAATTCGCATGCAAATAACTCTGGAGTGAATATTTGTCGAATCCGAGATACATGAAGCATGTTCGGAACACAGAATATCACGGTGAGCGAATCAATGTAAAATACATGTCCCTTGTGTAGAACACGCTCCAAGAGATTTTTCTGCGAAACCTGCCTCATTTTCGAAACTGACATTTGAAAATCGCTGCAAAATCAGAGAAAATGCTTCAAAATTTCTATATGCCTTTTATTGTGATGGAAGTTCATAAATCCAGATGCAAAAAAAACTGTGGTGAATATTTGTAGAAAGAGTTATGCATGTAGCGTGATCGTATCTCGGAAATTCCCGGTGATGGTATCTATATAAATTACACATCTATTGGGTAGAAATCGCTCCAAAAATTTTTTCTGAGAAAACGGCCTGATTTTCGAAACTGGCATTAGGAAAAAGCTGCAAATTCAGAATTAATGTTTCTAGGTGTAAATATGCCATGTATGGTGGGTGAAAGTTCTGTAATCTACATGTTCACAACTCATTCGAGAAAGTTTGTTGAAACCATGATGCATGAAGCGTGTTCAGAAATTGGAATGTCACTGTGAGGGAAACTATGTAAGTTACATTTCTATTGGGAAGTACTCTCTCCACGAGAATTTTTCTGCGAATATGCCTCATTTTCAAACCTGGCATTAGGAAAAAGTTTTGAAATATGAGAAAATGTTTCAAAGTGTCATTATGGCTTTTATAGTGGATGAAATTTCGGTAATTCTTATGCTAACAACTCTGTAGTGAATATTTGTCGAATCCGTGATGCATGTATCTTTTTCGGAACACGGAATTTCACGATGACTGGTTCTATGTAAATTGCATGTCTATTGGGTAGAACTCGCTCCAAGAGGATTTTTCTGTGTAAACTGCATTATTTCAAAACTGACATTAGAAGAAAACTTCTAAATCAGAATAGAACTTTCTATGTATATATTTGCATTGTAAGGTGGATTAAAGTTCGCTAATACACATATTCACAACTCATTAAAGCATGTTTGTTGAATCCGTAATGCATGCAACGTGTTCAGAACACGGAATGTCACGGTGAGCGAATCCATGTAAATTACAAGTCTATTGGTTACAACGTGCTCCATGAATTTTTTGCCGTGAAATCTGCCTCATTTCAAAACTGGCGTTAAAACTAACCTCCAAAATGTGAGAAAATCCTTCCAAATATCAATACGCCTTGTATGGTGAATGAAAGTTCTGTAATCCACTTGATAACAACTCTGTAGTGAATATTATTCTAATACGATATGTATGCAGCGTGTTCGGAACACGGAATTTCACGGTGAGCGAATCCATGTAAATTATATGTCTATTGTTTAGAACACGCTCCAGAGGTTTTTGCCGTGAAATCTGCCTCATTTTCGAAACTGGCGTTTGGGAAAGCTCTGTGAAATAGGAGAAAATGCTTCTAACCATCAATATGCCTTGTATTGTTGTGAAAGACCTGTAATCCACATGCAAACAACCCTGTTGTAGATTTTTCTCGAAAGCTTTCTGCATGTAGCGTGTTCGATTCACGTAAATTCACAGCGGGAGAGTAAATGTAATTTACATATCTACTGAGTAAAAATGCTTCAAAATTTTTTTCCTTTGAAACCTGAATGATTTTTGAAACTGCTATTAGGACAAAGTTGCGAACTCAGAGTAAATGATTCTAAGTGTAAGTATGACTTGTATGGTGGATGAAAATTCGGTAATCTGCATGCAACCAACTCTGTAGTGAATATTTGTCGAATCCGAGATACATGAAGCGTGTTCGGAACACAGAATATCACGGTGAGCGAATCAATGTAAAATACATGTCCCTTGTGTAGAACACGCTCCAAGTGTTTTTTCTGCGTAATCTGCCTCATTTTCGAAACTGACATTTGAAAATCCCTGCAAAATCAGAGAAAATGCTACAAAGTTTCAATATGCCTTGTATTGTGATGGAAGATCTTAAAATCAGATGCAAACAAATCTGTGGTGAATATTTGTAGAAAGTGTTATGCATGTAGCGTGATCATATCACGGAAATTCCCGGCGATGGAATCTATGTAAATTACACATCTATAGGGTAGAACTCGCTCCAAAAATTTTTTCTGAGAAAACGGCTGGATTTTCAAAACTGGCATTAGGAAAAAGCTGCAAATTCAGAATTAATGTTTCTAGGTGTAAATATGCCATGTATGGTTGGTGAAAGTTCTGTAATCTACATGTTTATAACTCATTCGAGAAAGTTTGTTGAAACCATGATGCATGAAGCGTGTTCAGAAATTGGAATGTCACTGTGAGGGAAACTATGTAAATTACATTTCTATTGGGAGGTACTCGCTCCACGAGAATTTTTCTGCGAATATGCCTCATTTTCAAACCTGGCATTAGGAAAAAGTTTTGAAATATGAGAAAATGTTTCAAAGTGTCAATATGGCTTTTATGGTGGATGAAATTTCGGGAATACTTATGCTAACAACTCTGTAGTGAATATTTGTCGAATCCGTGATGCATGTAGGTTTTTCGGAACACGGAATTTCACGATGACTGGTTCTATGTAAATTGCATGTCTATTGAGTAGAACTCTCTCCAAGAGGGTTTTTCTGTGTAAACTGCATTATATTAAAAACTAACATTAGGGGAAATCTACTAAATCAGTATATAAATTTCTATGTATAAATATGCATTGTAAGGTGGATGAAAGTTCACTAATACACGTGTTCACAACTCATTAAATTATGTTTGTTGAATCCATGATGCATATAAAGTGTTCAGAACACGGAATGTCACGGTGAGTGAAACTAGGTAAATTACATATCTTTCGGGTACAACTCGCTCCAGGAGCATTTTTAGACCAAATCTGCCTCATTTTCAAAACTGGCGTTAAAACTAAACTGTGAAATCTGAGAAAAGTATTCAAAGTGTCAGTAAGCCTTTTATGGTAGATGAAAGTGCTCTTATCCACTTGCTAACAACTCTGTAGTGAATATTTTTCGAATCCGAAATACATGAAGCGTGTTTGGAACACGGAATTTCACGGTTAGCGAATCCATGTAAATTAAATGTTTATTGGTTAGAACCCGCTCCAAGAGGTTTTTGCCGTGAAATCTGACTCATTTTCAAAACTGGCATTAGGAAAAACTTTCAAAATATGAGAAAATGATTCAAAGTGTAAATATGGCTTTTATGGTGTTTGAAATTTCGGTAATCTTTAAGCTAACAACTGTGAAGTGCATAATTTTCGAATCCGACATGCATGTAGCGTGTTTGGAACACGGAATTTCAAGGTGAGCGAATCCTTGTAAATTGCATGTCTATTGTTTAGGAAAAGCTCCAAGAGATTTTTGCCATGAAATCTGCCTCATTTTCGAAACTGGCATTTGGAAAGCTCTGTGAAATCAGAGAAAATGCTTCTAAGCGTAAATATGCCTTGTATTGTGATGAAAGTCCTGCAATCCACATGTAAATAACTCTGTAGTGTATTTTTGTCGAACAATTTCTGCATGTAGCGTGTTCGATACACGTAATTTCACAGTAGGAGAATCTATGTAATTTACATATCTATTGAGTAGAAAATGCTCCAACATTTTTTTCCTTTGAAAACTGCCTGATTTTTGAAACTGCTATTAGGACAAAGCTGCGAACATAGAGTAAATATTTCTAGGTGTAAATATCACAAGTATGGTGGATGAAAATTCGGTAATCCGCATGCAACCAACTCTGTAGTGAATATTTTTCGAATCTGAGATGCATGTATCGTGTTCGGAATGCGGAATTTCACGGTGAGCGAATCCATGTAAATTACAAGTCTATTGGTTACAACGTGCTCCATGAATTTTTTGCCGTGAAATCTGCCTCATTTTCAAAACTGGCGTTTGGAAAATCCTGTGAAATCAGAGAAAATGCTTCTAAGCATCAATATGCCTTGTATTGTGATGAAAGTCCTGTAATCCACATGCAAACAACTCTGTAGATTATTTTTCTCGAAAACTTTCTGCATGTAGCGTGTTCGATACACGTAATTTCACAGCAGGAGTATATATATTATTTACATATCTATTGAGTAGAACATGCTCCAAAAGTTTTTTCCTATGAAAAATGCCTGATTTTCGAAACTGCTATTCGGACAAAGCTGCGAAATCAGAGTAAATGTTTCTAGGTGTAAATATGATTGTATGGTGGATGAAAGATCTGTAATTCGCATGCAAATAACTCTGGAGTGAATATTTGTCGAATCCGAGATACATGAAGCGTGTTCGGAACACAGAATATCACGGTGAGCGAATCAATGTAAAATACATGTCCCTTGTGTAGAACACGCTCCAAGAGATTTTTCTGCGAAATCTGCCTCATTTTCGAAACTGACATTTGAAAATCGCTGCAAAATCAGAGAAAATGCTTCAAAATTACTATATGCCTTTTATTGTGATGGAAGTTCATAAATCCAGATGCAAAAAAAACTGTGGTGAATATTTGTAGAAAGAGTTATGCATGTAGCGTGATCGTATCTCGGAAATTCCCGGCGATGGTATCTATATAAATTACACATCTATTGGGTAGAAATCGCTCCAAAAATTTTTTCTGAGAAAACGGCATGATTTTCGAAACTGGCATTAGGATAAAGCTGCAAATTCAGAATTAATGTTTCTAGGTGTAAATATGCCATGTATGGTGGATGAAAGTTCTGTAATCTACATGTTCACAACTCATTTGAGAAAGTTTGTTGAAACCATGATGCATGAAGCGTGTTCAGAAATTGGAATGTCACTGTGAGGGAAACTATGTAAGTTACATTTCTATTGGGAAGTACTCTCTCCACGAGAATTTTTCTGCGAATATGCCTCATTTTCAAACCTGGCATTAGGAAAAAGTTTTGAAATATGAGAAAATGTTTCAGAGTGTCATTATGGCTTTTATGGTGGATGAAATTTCGGTAATTCTTATGCTAACAACTCTGTAGTGAATATTTGTCGAATCCGTGATGCATGTAGGTTTTTCGGAACACGGAATTTCACGATGACTGGTTCTATGTAAATTGCATGTCTATTGGGTAGAACTCGCTCCAAGAGGATTTTTTCTGTGTAAACTGCATTATTTCAAATCTGACATTAGGAGAAAACTTCTAAATCAGAATAGAACTTTCTATGTATATATTTGCAATTTAAGGTGGATTAAAGTTCGCTAATACACATATTCACAACTCATTAAAGCATTTTTATGAATCCGTAATGCATGCAACGTGTTCAGAACACGGAATGTCACGGTGAGCGAATCCATGTAAATTACAAGTCTATTGGTTACAAACGTGCTCCATGAATTTTTTGCCGTGAAATCTGCCTCATTTCAAAACTGGCGTTAAAACTAATCTCCAAAATCTGAGAAAATTCTTCCAAATGTCAGTAAGCCTTGTATGGTGAATGAAAGTGCTGTAATCCACTTGCTAACAACTCTGTAGTGAATATTATTCTAATACGATATGTATGAAGCGTGTTCGGAACACGGAATTACACGGTGAGCGAATCCATGTAAATTATATATCTATTTTTTAGAAAACGCTCCAGAGGTTTTTGCCGTGAAATCTGCTTCATTTTCGAAACTGGCGTTTGGAAAGCTCTGTGAAATAGGAGAAAATGCTTCTAAACATCAATATGCCTTGTATTGTTTTGAAAGTCCTGTAATCCACATGCAAACAACCCTGTAGTAGATTTTTGTTGAAACCTTTCTGCATGTAGCGTGTTCGATACATGTAAATTCACAGCGGGAGAGTAAATGTAATTTACATATCAATTGAGTAAAAATGCTTCAACACTTTTTTCCTTTGAAACCAGCCTGATTTTCGAAACTGCTATTAGGACAAAGCTGCGAACTCAAAGTAAATGATTCTAAGTGTAAATATGACTTGTATGGTGGATGAAAATTCGGTAATCTGCATGCAACCAAATCTGTAGTGAATATTTGTCGAATCCGAGATACATGAAGCGTGTTCGGAACACAGAATATCACGGTGAGCGAATCATTGTAAAATACATGTCCCTTGTGTAGAACACGCTCCAAGAGATTTTTCTGCGAAATCTGCCTCATTTTCGAAACTGACATTTGAAAATCCCTGCAAAATCAGAGAAAATGCTTCAAAGTTTCAATATGCCTTGTATTGTGATGGAAGATCGTAAAACCAGATGCAAAAAATCTGTGGTGAATATTTGTAGAAAGCGTTATGCATGTAGCGTGATCGTATCACGGAAATTCCCGTTGATGGAATCTATGTAAATTACACATCTATTGGGTAGATCTCGCTCCAAAAATTTTTTTCTGAGAAAACAGCCTGATTTTCGAAACTGGCATTAGGAAAAAGCTGCAAATTCAGAATTAATGTTTCTAGGTGTAAATATGCCATGTATGGTGGATGAAAGTTCTGTAATCTACATGTTCACAACTCATTCGAGAAAGTTTGTTGAAACCATGATGCATGAAGCGTGTTCAGAAATTGGAATGTCACTGTGAGGGAAACTATGTAAATTACATTTCTATTGGGAAGTACTCGCTCCACGAGAAGTTTTCTGCGAATATGCCTCATTTTCAAACCTGGCATTAGGAAAAAGTTTTTGAAATATTAGAAAATGTTTCAGAGTGTCATTATGGCTTTTATGGTGGATGAAATTTCGGTAATTCTTATGCTAACAACTCTGTAGTGAATATTTGTCGAATCCGTGATGCATGTATCTTTTTCGGAACACGGAATTTCACGATGACTGGTTCTATGTAAATTGCATGTCTATTGGGTAGAACTCGCTCCAAGAGGATTTTTCTGTGTAAACTGCATTATTTCAAAACTGACATTAGGAGAAAACTTCTAAATCAGAATAGAACTTTCTATGTATATATTTGCATTGTAAGGTGGATTAAAGTTCGCTAATACACATATTCACAACTCATTAAAGCATGTTTGTTGAATCCGTAATGCATGCAACGTGTTCAGAACACGGAATGTCACGGTGAGTGAAACTAGGTAAATTACATATCTTTTGGGTACAACTCACTCCAAGAGCATTTCTCTGCCAAATCTGCCTCATTTCAAAACTGGCGTTAAAACTAACCTCCAAAATCTGAGAAAATTCTTCCAAATGTCAGTAAGCCTTGTATGGTGAATGAAAGTGCTGTAATCCACTTGCTAACAACTCTGTAGTGAATATTATTCTAATACGATATGTATGAAGCGTGTTCGGAACACGGAATTTCACGGTGAGTGAATCCATGTAAATTATATATCTATTTTTTAGAAAACGCTCCAGAGGTTTTTGCCGTGAAATCTGCTTCGTTTTCGAAACTGGCATTTGGAAAGCTCTGTGAAATAGGAGAAAATATTTCTAACCATCAATATGCCTTGTATTGTTGTATAAGTCCTGTAATCCACATGCAAACAACCCTGTAGTAGATTTTTGTTGAAACCTTTCTGCATGTAGCGTGTTCGATACATGTAAATTCACAGCGGGAGAGTAAATGTAATTTACATATCTATTGAGTAAAAATGCTTCAACACTTTTTTTCCTTTGAAACCTGCCTGATTTTTGAAACTGCTATTAGGACAAAGCTGCGAACTCAGAGTAAATGATTCAAAGTGTAAATATGACTTGTATGGTGGATGAAAATTCGGTAATCTGCATGCAATCCAAATCTGTAGTGAATATTTGTCGAATCCGAGATACATGAAGCGTGTTCGGAACACAGAATATCACGGTGAGCGAATCAATGTAAATACATGTCCCTTGTGTAGAACACGCTCCAAGAGATTTTTCTGCGAAATCTGCCTCATTTTCGAAACTGACATTTGAAAATCCCTGCAAAATCAGAGAAAATGCTTCAAGTTTCAATATGCCTTGTATTGTGATGGAAGATCGTAAAACCAGATGCAAACAAATCTGTGGTGAATATTTGTAGAAAGCGTTATGCATGTAGCGTGATCGTATCACGGAAATTCCCGGCGATGGAATCTATGTAAATTACACATCTATTGGGTAGATCTCGCTCCAAAAATTTTTTCTGAGAAAACGGCTGGATTTTCGAAACTGGCATTAGGAAAAAGCTGCAAATTCAGAATTAATGTTTCTAGGTGTAAATATGCCATGTATGGTGGATGAAAGTTCTGTAATCTACATGTTCACAACTCATTCGAGAAAGTTTGTGAAACCATGATGCATGAAGCGTGTTCAGAAATTGGAATGTCACTGTGAGGGAAAATATGTAAATTACATTTCTATTGGGACGTACTCGCTCCACGAGAATTTTTCTGCGAATATGCCTCATTTTCAAACCTGGCATTAGGAAAAAGTTTTGAAATATGAGAAAATGTTTCAGAGTGTCATTATGGCTTTTATGGTGGATGAAATTTCGGTAATTCTTGTGCTAACAAATCTGTAGTGAATATTTGTCGAATCCGTGATGCATGTAGGTTTTTCGGAACACGGAATTTCACGATGACTGGTTCTATGTAAATTGCATGTCTATTGGGTAGAACTCGCTCCAAGAGGATTTTTCTGTGTAAACTGCATTATTTAAAAACTGACATTAGGAGAAAACTTCTAAATCAGAATAGAACTTTCTATCTATATATTTGCATTGTAAGGTGGATTAAAGTTCGGTAATACACATATTCACAACTCATTAAAGCATTTTGTTGAATCCGTAATGCATGCAACGTGTTCAGAACACGGAATGTCACGGTGAGTGAAACTAGGTAAATTACATATCTTTTGGGTACAACTCACTCCAAGAGCATTTCTCTGCCAAATCTGCCTCATTTCAAAACTGGCGTTAAAACTAACCTCCATAATCTGAGAAAATTCTTCCAAATGTCAGTAAGCCTTGTATGGTGAATGAAAGTGCTGTAATCCACTTGCTAACAACTCGTAGTGAATATTATTCTAATATGATATGTATGAAGCGTGTTCGGAACACGGAATTTCATGGTGAGTGAATCCATGTAAATTATATATCTATTTTTTAGAAAACGCTCCAGAGGTTTTTGCCGTGAATCTGCTTCGTTTTCGAAACTGGCATTTGGAAAGCTCTGTGAAATAGGAGAAAATGCTTCTAACCATCAATATGCCTTGTATTGTTGTGAAAGTACCTGTAATCCACATGCAAACAACCCTGTAGTAGATTTTTGTTGAAACCTTTCTGCATGTAGCGTGTTCGATACATGTAAATTCACAGCGGGAGAGTATATGAAATTTACATATCTATTGAGTAAAAATGCTTCAACACTTTTTTCCTTTGAAACCTGCCTGATTTTCGAAACTGCTATTAGGACAAAGCTGAGAACTCATAGTAAATGATTCTAAGTGTAAATATGACTTGTATGGTGGATGAAAATTCGGTAATCTGCATGCAATCAAATCTGTAGTGAATATTTGTCGAATCCGAGATACATGAAGTGTGTTCGGAACACAGAATATCACGGTGAGCGAATCAATGTAAAATACATGTCCCTTGTGTAGAACACGCTCCAAGAGATTTTTCTGCGAAATCTGCCTCATTTCGAAACTGACATTTGAAAATCCCTGCAAAATCAGAGAAAATGCTTCAAAGTTTCAATATGCCTTGTATTGTGATGGAAGATCGTAAAACCAGATGCAAACAAATCTGTGGTGAATATTTGTAGAAAGCGTTATGCATTGTAGCGTGATCGTATCACGGAAATTCCCGGCGATGGAATCTATGTAAATTACACATCTATAGCGTAGAACTCGCTCCAAAACTTTTTCTGAGAAAACGGCCTGATTTTCGAAACAGGCATTAGGAAAAAGCTTGCCAAATTAAGAATTAATGTTTCTAGATGTAAATATGCCATGTATGGTGGGTGAAAGTTCTGTAATCTACATGTTCACAACTCATTCGAGAAAGTTTGTTGAAACCATGATGCATGAAGCGTGTTCAGAAATTTGAATGTCACTGTGAGGGAAACTTTGTAAATTACATTTCTATTGGGAGGTACTCGCTCCACGAGAATTTTTTCTGCACAAATATGCCTCATTTTCAAACCTGGCATTAGGAAATAGTTTCAAAATATTAGGAAATGTTTCAAAGTGTCAATATGGCTTTTATGGTAGATGAAATTTCGGGAATCATTATGCTAACCACCCTGTAGTGATTATTTGTCGAATCCGTGATGCATGTATGTTTTTCGGAACACGGAATTTCACGATGACGGGTTCTATGTTAATTGCATGTCTATTGAGTAGAACTCTCTCCAAGAGGATTTTTCTGTATAAACTGCATTATATTAAAAACTAACATTAGGGGAAATCTACTAAATCAGTATATAAATTTCTATGTATAAATATGCATTGTAAGGTGGATGAAAGTTCGGTAATACACGTGTTCACAACTCATTAAATTATGTTTGTTGAATCCATGATGCATATAAAGTGTTCAGAAGATGGAATGTCACGGTGAGTGAAACTAGGTAAATTACATATCTTTTGGGTACAACTCGCTCCCAGGAGCACTTTTAGACCAAATCTGCCTCATTTTCAAAACTGGCGTTAAAGCTAACCTGTGAAATCTGAGAAAAGTATTCAAAGTGTCAGTAAGCCATTATGGTAGATGAAAGTGCTGTTATCCACTTGCTAACAACTCTGTAGTGAATATTTTTCGAATCCGAGATACATGAAGCGTGTTTGGAACACGGAATTTCACGGTTAGCGAATCCATGTAAATTACAAGTCTACTGGTTAGAACGTGCTCCAAGAATTTTTTGCCGTGAAATCTGCCTCATTTCAAGACTGACGTTTGGAAAGCTCTGTGAAATCAGAGAAAATGCTTCTAAGCATCAATATGCCTTGTATTGTTGTTGTGAAAGTCCTGTAATCCTCATGCAAACAACCCTGTAGTGTATTTTTGTCGAAACCTTTCTGCATGTAGCGTGTTCGATACACGTAAATTCACAGCGGGAGAATCTATGTAATTTACATATCTATTGAGTAGAACATGCTCCAACGTTTTTTTTCCTTTGAAAACTGCCTGATTTTCGAAACTGCTATTAGGACAAAGCTGCGAACTAAGAGTAAATTATTCTAAGTGTAAATATGACTTGTATAGTGGATGAAAATTCGGTAATCTGCATGCAACCAACTCTGTAGTGAATATTGTCGAATCCGAGATACATGAAGCGTTTTTGGATCACAGAATATTCAGTGAGCGAATCTATGTGAAATACATCTCTTGGGTAGAACTCACTCCAAGAGATTTTACTGTGAAATCTGCCTCATTTTCGATACTGGCAATTGAAAATATCTGCAAAATCAGAGAAATAGCTCCAAAGGTGTCAATATGCTTTTTAATTCTGATGGAAGTGCGTAAAACCACATGCAAAAAAATCTGTGTTGAATATTTGTAGAAAGCGTTATACATGTAGCGTGATCATATCACGGAAAATCCCGGCGATGATATCTATATAAATTACACATCAATTGGGTAGACTCGCTCCAAAAATTTTTTCTGATAAAACGGCCTGATTTTCGAAAATGGCATTAGGAAAAAGCTGCAAATTCAGAATTAATGTTTCTATGAGTAAATATGCCATGTATTGTGTTGAAGTCCTGTAATCCACATGCAAACAACCCTGTAGTGCATTTTTCTTGAATCCTTTCTGCATTGTAGCGTGTTCAATACACGTAATTTCACAGCAGGAGGAATATATGTAATTTACATATCTATTGAGTGGGACATGCTCCAAAAGTTTTTCCTTTGAAAAGAGCCTGATTTTCGAAACTGCTATTAGGACAAAGCTGCGAACATAGAGTAAATGTTTCTAGGTGTAAATATGACTTGTATGGTGGATGAAAATTCGGTAATCCGTATGCAGCCTACACTGTAGTGAATATTTGTCGAATCCGAGATACATGAAGCATGTTGGGAACACGGAATTTCACGGTGAGCGAATCCATATAAATTACAAGTCTATTGGTTAGAACGTGCTCCAAGAATTTTTTTGCCGTGAAATCTGCCTCATTTTCGAAACTGGCATTTGGAAAATTCTGTGAAATCAGAGAAAATGCTTCTAAGCATCAATATGCCTAGTATTGTGATGAAAGTCCTGTAATCCACATGCAAACAACTCTGTAGTGTATTTTTCTCGAATCCTTCTGCATGTAGCGTGTTCAATACATGTAATTTCACAGCAGGAGAATATATGTTAATTTACATATCTATTGAGTGGGACATGCTCCAAAAGTTTTTTTCCTTTGAAAAGAGCCTGATTTTCGAAACTGCTATTAGGACAAAGCTGCGAACATAGATTAAATGTTTCTAGGTGTAAATATGACTTGTATGGTGGATGAAAATTCGGTAATCCGTATGCGGCCTACACTGTAGTGAATATTTGTCGAATCCGAGATACATGAAGCGTGTTTGGAACACAGAATATCACGGTGAGCGAATCTATGTAAATATATGTCTCTTGGGTAGAACTGGATCCAAGAGATTTTTCTGCGAAATCTACCTCATTTTCAAAACTGGCAATTGAAAATCTCTGCAAAATCAGAGAAAATGCTTCAAAGAGTATATATGGCTTTTATGGTGGATGAAAGTTCGGTAATCCTTATGCTAACAACTCAGTAGTGAATATTTGTCGAATCCGAGATCCATGAAGCGTGTTCGGAACAGGAATTTCACGATGACGGGTTCTATGTAAATTGCATATCTATTGGGTAGAAATCGTTCTAAGAGGATTTTTCTGTGAAAACTGCATGATTTTAGAAACTAACATTAGGAGAAATCTACTAAATCAGTATAAAACTTTCTATGTATAAATATGCATGTTAAGGTGGATGAAAGTTCGGTAATACACGTGTTCACAACTCATTAAAGAATGTTTGTTGAATCCGTGATGCATATAACGTGTTCAGAACACGGAATGTCACGGTGAGTGAAACTAGGTAAATTACATATGTTTTGGGTACAGCTCGCTCCAAGAGCATTTTTCTGCCAAATCTGCCTCATTTTCAATCCTGGCGTTAAATCTAAGCTGTGAAATCTGAGAAAACTCTTCAAAGTGTCAGTAACCCGTGTGTGGTGAAAGAAAGTACATTAATACACATGCTAACCACTCTGTAGTGAATATTTTTCGAATCCGAGATACATGAAGCATGTTGGGAACACGGAATTTCACGGTGAGCGAATCCATATAAATTACAAGTCTATTGGTTAGAACGTGCTCCAAGAATTTTTTGCCGTGAAATCTGCCTCATTTTCGAAACTGGCATTTGGAAAATTCTGTGAAATCAGAGAAAATGCTTCTAAGCATCAATATGCCTTGTATTGTGATGAAAGTCCTGTAATCCACATGCAAACAACTCTGTAGTGTATTTTTGTCGAAACCTTTCTGCATGTAGCGTGTTCGATACACGTAATTGCACAGCAGGAGAATATATATAATTTACATATCTATTGAGTAGAACATGCTCCAAATTTTTTTCCTTTGAAAACTGCCTGATTTTCGAAACTGCTATTAGGACAAAGCTGCGAACTCAGAGTAAGTGTTTCTATGTGTAAATAGGATTGTATGGTGGATGAAAGATCGGTAATCCGCATGCAAACAACTCTGGAGTGAGTATTTGTCGAATCCGAGATACATGAAGCGTGTTCGGAACACAGAATATCACGGTGAGCGAATCAATGTAAAATACATGTCCCTTGTGTAGAACACGCTATAAGAGATTTTTCTGCGAAATCTGCCTCATTTTCGAAACTGACATTTGAAAATCCCTGCAAAATCAGAGAAAATGCTTCAAAGTTTCAATATGCCTTGTATTGTGATGGAAGTTCGTAAAAACACATGCAAACAAGTCTGTGGTGAATATTTGTAGAAATCGTTATGCATGTAGCGTGATCGTATCAAGGAAATTCCCGGCGATGGTATCTATGTAAATTACACATCTATTGGGTAGATCTCGCTCCAAAAATATTTTGTGAGAAAACAGCCTGATTTTCGAAACTGGCATTAGGAAAAAGCTGCAAATTCAGAATTAATGTTTCTAAGTGTAAATATGCCATGTATGGTGGATGAAAGTTCTGTACTCTACATGTTCACAACTCATTCGAGAAAGTTTGTTGGAACCATGATGCATGAAGCATGTTCAGAAATTGGAATGTCACTGTGAGGGAAACTATGTAAATTACATTTCTATTGGGAAGTACTCGCTCCACGAGAATTTTTCTGCGAATATGCCTCATTTTCAAACCTGGCATTAGGAAAATGTTTCAAAATATGGAAAATGTTTCAAAGTGTCAATATGGCTTTTATGATGGATGAAATTTCGGTAATCCTTATGCTAACAACTCTGTAGTGAATATTTGTCGAATCCGTGATGCATGAAGGTATTTCGGAACACGGAATTTCATGATGACTGGTTCTATGTAAATTGCATGTCTATTGGGTAGAACTCGCTCCAAGAGGATTTTTCTGTGTAAACTGCATTATTTAAAAACTGACATTAGGAGAAATCTTCTAAATCAGAATAGAATTTTCTATGTATATATTGCATTGTAAGGTGGATTAAAGTTCGGTAATACACATGTTCACAACTCATTAAAGCATGTTTGTTGAATCCGTAATGCATGCAACGTGTTCAGAACACGGAATGTCACGGCGAGTGAAACTAGGTAAATTACGTATCTTTTGGGTACAACTCACTCCAAGAGCATTTCTCTGCCAAATCTGCCTCATTTCAAAACTGGCGTTAAAACTAACCTCCGAAATCTGAGAAAATTCTTCCAAATATCAGTAAGCCTTGTATGGTGAATGAAAGTGCTGTAATCCACTTGCTAACAACTCTGTAGTGAATATTATTCTAATACGATATGTATGCAGCGTGTTCGGAACATGGAATTTCACGGTGAGCGAATCCATGTAAATTATATGTCTATTGTTTAGAACACGCTCCAGAGGTTTTTGCCGTGAAATCTGCCTCATTTTGGAAACTGGCGTTTGGAAAGCTCTGTGAAATAGGAGAAAATGCTTCTAAGCAACAATATGCCTTGTATTGTTGTGAAAGACCTGTAATCCACATGCAAACAACCCTGTAGTAGATTTTTGTCGAAAGCTTTCTGCATGTAGTGTGTTCGATACACGTAAATTCACAGCGGGAGAGTAAATGTAATTTACATATCTATTGAGAAAAATGCTTCAAAATTTTTTTCCTTTGAAACCTGCCTGATTTCTGAAACTGCTATTAGGTCAAAGCTGTGAACTAAGCGTAAATGTTTCTAGGTATAAATATGACTTGTATGTGGATGAAATTTCGTTAATCTGCATGCAACCAATCTGTAGTGAATATTTGTCGAATCCAAGATACATGAAGCGTGTTCGGAACACAGAATATCACGGTGAGCGAATCAATGTAAAATACATGTCCCTTGTGTAGAACACGCTCCAAGAGATTTTTCTGCGAAATCTGCCTCATTTTCGAAACTGACATATGAAAATCCCTGCAAAATCAGAGAAAATGCTTCAAAGTTTCAATATGCCTTGTATTGTGATGGAAGATCGTAAAATCAGATGCAAACAAATCTGTGGTGAATATTTGTAGAAAGCGTTATGCATGTAGCGTGATCGTATCACGGAAATTCCCGGCGATGGAATCTATGTAATTACACATCTATAGGGTAGAATCGCTCCAAAACTTTTTTCTGAGAAAACGGCCTGATTTTCGAAACAGGCATTAGGAAAAAGCTGCAAATTCAGAATTAATGTTTCTAGATGTAAATATGCCATGTATGGTGGGTGAAAGTTCTGTAATCTACATGTTCACAACTCATTCGAGAAAGTTTGTTGAAACCATGATGCATGAAGCGTGTTCAGAAATTTGAATGTCACTGTGAGGGAAACTTTGTAAATTACATTTCTATTGGGAAGTACTCGCTCCACGAGAATTTTTCTGCGAATATGCCTCATTTTCAAACCTGGCATTAGGAAAAGTTTCAAAATATGGAAAATGTTTCAAAGTGTCAATATGGCTTTTATGATGGATGAAATTTCGGTAATCCTTATGCTAACAACTCTGTAGTGAATATTTGTCGAATCCGTGATGCATGAAGGTTTTCGGAACACGGAATTTCATGATGACGGGTTCTATGTAATTGCATGTCTATTGAGTAGAACTCGCTCCAAGAGGATTTTTCTGTGTAAACTGCATTTAAAAACTAACATTAGGGAAATCTTCTAAATCAGATATAAATTTCTATGTATATTGCATTGTAAGGTGGATAAAGTTCGGTAATACACATGTTCACAACTCATTAAAGCATGTTTGTTGAATCCATGCATGCAAGTGTTCAGAACACGGAATGTCACGGTGAGTGAAACTAGGTAAATTACATATCTTTTGGGTACAACTCACTCCAGAGCATTTTTGACCAATCTGCCTCATTTTCAAAACTGGCGTTAAAACTAACCTGAAATCTGAGAAAATTATTCAAATGTCAGTAAGCCTTTATGGTAGATGAAAGTGCTGTAATCCACTTGCTAACAACTCTGTAGTGAATATTTTCTAATCCGATGTATGCAGCGTGTTGGAACATGGAATTTCACGGTGAGCGAATCCATGTAAATTATGTCTATTGTTTAGAACACGCTCCAGAGGTTTTTGCCGTGAAATCTGCCTCATTTGGAAACTGGACGTTTGGAAAGCTCTGTGAAATAGGAGAAAATGCTTCTAAGCACAATATGCCTTGTATTGTTGTGAAAGACCTGTAATCCACATGCAAACAACCCTGTAGTGATTTTTTGTCGAAAGCTTTCTGCATGTAGTGTTCGATACACGTAAATTCACAGCGGGAGAGTAAATGTAATTTACATATCTATTGAGAAAAATTCAAAATTTTTTTCCTTTGAAACCTGCCTGATTTCTGAAACTGCTATTAGGTCAAAGCTGTGAACTAAGCGTAAATGTTTCTAGTATAAATATGACTTGTATTGTGGATGAAATTTCGTTAATCTGCATGCAACCAATCTGTAGTGAATATTTGTCGAATCCAGATACATGAAGCGTGTTCGGACACAGAATATCACGGTGAGCGAATCAATGTAAAATACATGTCCCTTGTGTAGAACACGCTCCAAGAGAGTTTTCTGCGAAATCTGCCTCATTTCGAAACTGACATATGAAAATCCCTGCAAAATCAGAGAAAATGCTTCAAAGTTTCAATATGCCTTGTATTGTGATGGAAGATCGTAAAATCAGATGCAAACAAATCTGTGGTGAATATTTGTAGAAAGCGTTATGCATGTAGCGTGATCGTATCACGGAAATTCCCGGCGATGGAATCTATGTAAATT